>NW_011378472.1:0-729 GCF_000754665.1 Bison bison bison
AAGTCAAAATGGTTCTCTGAGGAGGCCTTCCAAATAGCTGAGAAACGAAAAGAAGCAAAAGACAAAGGAGAGAGGGAAATATATACCCATTTGAATGAAGAGTTCCAAAGAATTGCAAGTAGAGATAAGAAAGCCTTCCTCAGCAATCAACAAAAAGAACAGAGGAAAACAATAGAATGGGAAAGACTAGAGATCACGTCAAGGAAATTGGAGATACTAAGGGAGCATTTCATGTAAAGATGGGCACAATAATGGACAGAAATGGTATGGACATAAGAGAAGCAAAAGATATTAAGAACTGATGGCAACAATGCAACGAAGAATTATACAAAAAAAGATCTTCATGATGCAGATAACCAGGATAGTGTGATCACTCACCTAGAGCCAGACATCCTGGAATGTGAAGCCAAGTGGATCTTAGGAAGCAAAGCTAGTGGAAGTTATGGAATTCCAGTTGAGCTATTTGAAATCCTAAAAGACGATGTTGTGAAAGTACCACGCAATACGCTGGCAAAGTTTCAAAGCTCGGCAGTGGCCACCGGACTGGAAAACGTCAGTTTTCATCCCAGTCTCAAAGGAAGGTAATGCCAAAGAATGCTCAAACAACCACACAGTTGCACTCATCTCACGTGCTAGTAGAGTAATGCTCAAAATTCTCCAAGCCAGGCTTCAACAGTATGTGAACTGTGAACTTCCAGATGTTAAAAGTGGACTTAGAATAGTCAGAGG
>NW_011378473.1:0-765 GCF_000754665.1 Bison bison bison
TGGGGCGCTTCCTTTCCCTCGGAAAGAGCTCTCCCTGCGGGAGGCTTTGGCAGTGTGCACACCCCCAGCCCCTAAGCCCTCTGCAAGGACGCCTAGCCCCTAGGTCCGAAGGGAAGGCGAGAGCTGAGCTGAGGCACCAGTCAGGCACCAGTCACGTCTCCCACACTCCCGCAGCCTGCTCCTTCCCGGGCGCGAACGCTAGAAGCTGGGCAGGGCTTGGGAAGGCTCGCCCAGCCCAGAGCAGCCTCTCGGCCGGGGCTCTGTGCTATCGCGCCTGGGCGCAGAGCTGGAGCTCCGCCGGTGTGGAAGCTCACTCGGTCCTTCCCAGTAACAGGCTTGC
The DNA here is from genome assembly GCF_000754665.1 of Bison bison bison. Lineage (NCBI taxonomy): Eukaryota > Metazoa > Chordata > Mammalia > Artiodactyla > Bovidae > Bison > Bison bison. The sequence goes on from NW_011378473.1 coordinate 341, forward strand.
AAGCACCCGCCGGCAGCCAGCCTCTTCTCTGCCGCGTTCTGGGCATTGGGCTCCAAACCTGGGACCAAAGTACTGCCCGGAGCTCACTGATCATGGGCTGGTTCCCCTGCGCTGCGGCTGTGCTAGGGAGCCCAAACGCACAGGGGAAGCCCGCACAGCACATCCACCTGCCTCTAGGCGGGAGGACAGCTCCAGGGAAGGCCCGGTCTGGCAGGCGCTTTCTGGGCACAAACGGAGCACCACTCTGGCTGTGGAGCTGCCTCCCCAAGCCAGGGGCACCGGGACCCTGATTCCCTCCGTGCGGCGCTCAGTCTGGGCCGGAAGCACCAGCTTGGGAATGCAGCCTGGGGCGCTTCCTTTCCCCGGAAAGGCTCTCCCTGCGGGAGGCTTTGGCAGTGTGCACACCCCCAGCCCCTAAGCCCTCT
>NW_011378474.1:0-1108 GCF_000754665.1 Bison bison bison
CTATTTATTTTTCTGGAATTGAGCTGGTAAGAGTTCCTTGTATATTTTTGAGTATTAGTTGTTTGTCAGTTGCTTCATTTGCTGTTATTTTCTCTCATTCTGAAGGCTGTCTTTTCACCTTGCTTATAGTTTCCTTTGTTGTGCAGAAGCTTTAGAGTTTAATTAGGTCCCATTTGTTTATTTTTGCTTTTATTTCCAATATTCTGGGAGGTGGGTCATAGAGGATCCTGCTGTGATGTATGTCGGAGAGTGTTTTGCCTATGTTCTCCTCTAGGAGTTTTATAGTTTCTGGTGTTACATTTAGATCTTTAATCCATTTTGAGTTTATTTTTGTGTATGGTGTTAGAAAGTGTTCTAGTTTCATTCTTTTACGAGTGGTTGACCAGTTTTCCCAGTACCACTTGTTAAAGAGATTCTCCTTAATCCATTGTATATTCTTGCCTCCTTTGTCAAAGATAAGGTGTCCATATGTGCGTGGATTTATCTCTGGGATTTCTATTTTGTTCCATTGATCTATATTTCTGTCTTTGTGCCAGTACCATACAGTCTTGATGAATGTGGCTTTGTACTAGAGCCTGAAGTCAGGCAGGTTTATTCCTCCAGTTCCATTCTTCTTTCTCAAGATAGCTTTGGCTATTCGAGGGTTTTTTTGTATTTCCATACAAATTGTGAAATTATTTGTTCTAGCTCTGTGAAGAATACCATTGGTAGCTTGATAGGGATTGCATTGAATCTATAAATTGCTTTGGGTAGTATACTCATTTTCACTATATTGATTCTTCCAATCCATGAACATGGTATATTCCCCCATCTATTAGTGTCCTCTTTGATTTCTTTCACCAGTGTTTTATAGATTTCTATTATAGGTCTTTAGTTTCTTTAGGTAGATATATTCCTAAGTATTTTATTCTTTCTGTTGCAAAGGTGAATGTAATTGTTTCCTTAATTTCTCTTTATGTTTTCTCATTATTAGTGTATAGGAATACAAGGGATTTCTGTGTGTTGTATTTTATATCCTGCAACTTTACTATAATCATTGATTAGTTCTAGTAATTTTCTGGTTGAGTCTTTAGGGTTTTCTATGTAGAGGATCATGTCATCTGCAAAT
>NW_011378475.1:0-715 GCF_000754665.1 Bison bison bison
CTGAGCTGCGTGATTCCTGCCGGCTCATCTGCTTGACAATTGCCAGCTGAGCTGCGTGATTCCTGCCTGGTCACGTGCTTGATTATTGCCAGTTGAGCAGCATGATTCGTCATTGCTGAGCTCCATGCTTATTGCCTGCTGATTGCGGGGTTCGTGTCTGCTCAGCTCTTTGAGTATTGCCTCCTGAGGTCCCTGTTCGGTCGCCACCTGCCGGGGACCAGCCCCAACTCATCCAGGGTATTCGAAGGAGAGATGGCCTAGGCGACTATTTATATGCTAATCAGAGATGTCAAGAATAATAGTACGAGGAGAGCTCAGTCGGAAAATTCGGTGGAGAAAGGAGACTGAGTAGCTTGGTTTACGCGGAAGACCAATCAAACTTCAAGACAAGAAGTTTGCACCACTTACGTAGGCCGCAGGCGCCCTCTCGAATAGCGAAAGGTGTCTCACCCTAGACACCTTCTCGAGTGGGTCTTAGCAGCCCAGGCATAATTAGTAAGCATGGTGGGTTTCGCGCTCCAGATGGAGACTCAGCCGGAAGTTAAAGGGAAGAATGACAAGGAACTTTATGAATTGGAGCTGTAAGTTAACTCTTTGACAGAGAGAGCGAGATGCTGGTGGGGGACAGCCCCCAGTGAAATCAGAGGTGAGAGCACAAAGCAATACAGTAGGCCGACTCCGGTTTTTTTTGGGGGGGAGATGCACGAGAATATCC
>NW_011378476.1:0-589 GCF_000754665.1 Bison bison bison
GACGTGGCCTCGTGGGTGCTTCCACATTGCGAAGCACCCCTATTTCCCAGTTCCCTCTTGAAAAAAACCCGATGCCCGGACACCTCTCCGAACTCCACCCTGTGAATGAAGTCAACACGAAGGGGCAGTGACTCGCCCGTGCATCGTCTAGAATAAAACCCCAGGTTCCAAATGCAGCTCGACAAGTGGCCTCTCTCCCCGGGGACACCTCGAGAGGCAAGCGGAGTTCCATGCCTCAACCCAAGACGAGGCCTGACTCTCCTGTCCCCAGTCTGCAGGGAACCTGCGATCGGAGTCTGAAATCAGAGGAACCCTGAGGTTCCTGCCTCAACTGGAGATGAGGCCCTCTTCCAATGCACCAAACCCAGGGGTGTCCCGAGAGGCCCCCTCCCACCTCCAGTTTCCCTGACTTCTCAGAGCCACCATGAGAAGCCCCCTGAGGGCACCTGCACAAGTCGAGGGAAGCCAGGGTTTCCTGCCTCAACCCGAGAAAGACCTCGAGAGACCTTCTTCAACACGTTTTGAGGCCAGATTCCCCTACCATGACTCGAGAGCAATGACGCACTCCCCCTCGCCACTCGCATGGAGA
>NW_011378477.1:0-1460 GCF_000754665.1 Bison bison bison
GCCAGGGGCACCGGGACCCTGATTCCCTCCGTGCGGTGCTCAGTCTGGGCGGGGAAGCACCAGCTTGGGAATGCAGCCTGGGGCGCTTCCTTTCCCTCGGAAAGAGCTCTCCCTGCGGGAGGCTTTGGCAGTGTGCACACCCCCAGCCCCTAAGCCCTCTGCAAGGACGCCTGGCTCCTAGGTCCGAAGGGAAGGCGAGAGCTGAGCTGAGGCAGCAGTCAGGCACCGGTCACGTCTCCCACACTCCCGCAGCCTGCTCCTTCCCGGGTGCGAACGCTAGAAGCTGGGCAGGGCTTGGGGAGGCTCGCCCAGGCCAGAGCAGCCTCTCGGCCGGGGCTCTGTGCTATCGCGCCTGGGCGCAGAGCTGGAGCTCCGCCGGTGTGGAAGCTCACTCGGTCCTCCCCAGTAACAGGCTTGCAAGCACCCGCCGGCAGCCAGCCTCTTCTCTCCCGCGTTCCGGGCATTGGGCTCCAAACCTGGGACCAAAGTACTGCCTGGAGCTCACTGATCATGGGCTGGTTCCCCTGCGCTGCGGCTGTGCTAGGGAGCCCAAACGCACAGGGGAAGCCCGCAGAGCACATCCACCTGCCTCTAGGCGGGAGGACAGCTCCAGGGAAGGCCCGGTCTGGCAGGCGCTTTCTGGGCACAAACGGAGCAACACTCTGGCTGTGGAGCTGCCTCCCCAAGCCAGGGGCACCGGGACCCTGATTCCCTCCGTGCGGCGCTCAGTCTGGGCGGGGAAGCACCAGCTTGGGAATGCAGCCTGGGGCACTTCCTTTCCCTCGGAAAGAGCTCTCCCTGCGGGAGGCTTTGGCAGTGTGCACACCCCCAGCCCCTAAGCCCTCTGCAAGGACGCCTGGCTCCTAGGTCCGAAGGGAAGGCGAGAGCTGAGCTGAGGCACCAGTCAGGCACCAGTCACGTCTCCCCACACTCCCGCAGCCTGCTCCTTCCCGGGCGCGAACGCTAGAAGCTGGGCAGGGCTTGGGGAGGCTCGCCCAGGCCAGAGCAGCCTCTCGGCCGGGGCTCTGTGCTATCGCGCCTGGGCGCAGAGCTGGAGCTCCGCCGGTGTGGAAGCTCACTCGGTCCTTCCCAGTAACAGGCTTGCAAGCACCCGCCGGCAGCCAGCCTCTTCTCTCCCGCGTTCCGGGCATTGGGCTCCAAACCTGGGACCAAAGTACTGCCCGGAGCTCACTGATCATGGGCTGGTTCCCCTGAACGCACAGGGGAAGCCCGCACAGCACATCCACCTGCCTCTAGGCGGGAGGACAGCTCCAGGGAAGGCCCGGTCTGGCAAGCGCTTTCTGGGCACACACGGAGCAACACTCTGGCTGTGGAGCTGCCTCCCCAAGCCAGGGGCACCGGGACCCTGATTCCCTCCGTGCGGTGCTCAGTCTGGGCGGGGAAGCACCAGCTTGGGAATGCAGCCTGGGGCGCTTCCTTTCCCTCGGAAAGAGCTCTCC
>NW_011378478.1:0-911 GCF_000754665.1 Bison bison bison
GATTCACAGAGCTCCACATTCACAGATTCCACACAGTCTATTGTTATTCAATTTTACACTTACCTCATTCCCTCAGCTGCCAGCTTTACGAGAAAGAGGTAGGAGATGACAAGACCACCATCAAATGTGAGCCCTCGAGATCAGATGAGATCAGGCGCGTTCAGGGTGGTATGGCCTTAGAAGGAGGCGGCTGCCGCCGGGCGCCCTAAGAGCCCTGCACTGTGCCTCCCTTTCGCTCTGACCTGCCGGTCGGCCAGCAGGCCGCACCTCACCGTGGGGCGCGCGCTATACTTGAGCCGAACGACCCGCGACCAGACTCCGCCGGCCAATGGCGCCACGCTCCCGAACACTGCCACCCCGCGGCCAGCAAACGCCTGGCCAGGTTCGGCAGCCCGGAGGGCTTCCGGGACCCCCAGCGGCATGCCAGGCGTGCGTGCGCACGGGGCCTGGAGGGTGGGCTGAGGGGCGCGGAGGTCTTGGCGCCCTCCATCCCGGGCCTCTCGAGGCCCGGCCGCGCTCGGCGAGCCGGGCCTCCCTCGATCCCGTTCGCTGCCCAGGGCCACGCGGCCCAGATGTTTCTGGCTTTCGGCCCTGCCGCCGCCCGACCCCCGCGGCCCTCGGGCCTCTGAGCCTCCTGTGGGCCTAGGCGCAACCCAGCCAGGGCCCTGAGCGCCCATCCTGCCCGACACCTGCCCGATGCCCAAACCCACCGGGAGCCACGGAGGCGCGGTCCACCCGAGTGCCTCAGCCCCGCCCCTTCGCCCTACTGAGGCCCCCCCCTTTCCCCCACGCCGCCGGACAAGCACACAACCTTCCTGCGAGAGCAGACGAGCGACAGGCAGGCACACGGACAGACACACAGACAGTTGACAGCCCGCCGTCGCAACCTCATCAGCCAGAGCCATAGCACC
>NW_011378479.1:0-743 GCF_000754665.1 Bison bison bison
AAGCTGGCAAGCTGATCCAAAGTTCCTGGATCAGAGACAGGAGGGTGTCATCAGCAGACAAGTCCTTGTAAGGATCTAAGAATGCTTACTTCTATTTGCAAGTGTGCTGTGTTGATTGCTGAATTTCCATATCCTTTGCTATTACAGAAACTTTACACTCTCCGACTGTCAGGAGACTCTGTCAGTGGCATCACTGGCCTGATATGACAACCAAGCCAACTATCCCCGACATCACTTCATATCACCAGAGCTTTCTCTTACACATCTAGGTGCTCTCCCTAGAAGGAGTGAAAATTCAAAAAAGATGCAGTCTCACTGCCAGCAAAATGTCTAGCCTATATGGGCATGTTTGAAGAGAGGACAGAGACAGCTCACCATGCCACCATTATGAAAGCCCCAGGAGCCCACAATGAGAGATGCAAATTCATATGAAACAAATACATCGTCTTTCTAGTACTTTCTCTCTAGGGTCACTTAGAAATGAAATTTGGAATAGAAGTAACACTTCTGGACCATCTATTCTGCATCATGCATTGTGCTAGCTACTTAAATCTCTCATTTAATCCTAATAGCCATTCAAAGTATTTTTGTTATTAGTGCCTTTTCACAAATGATTTTCACAAAGATGTTGAAGTGAAGTGACTCAGTCGTGTCTGACTCTTTGCGACCCCATGGACTGTAGCCTACCAGGCTCCTCTGTCCATGGGCTTTTCCAGGCAAGAGGACTGGAGTGGGTTTCCTTC
>NW_011378480.1:0-1019 GCF_000754665.1 Bison bison bison
CTCGCGACCTCTCTCCAAACGCCTCAGGAGGCTTGACTCCCTTTAGTCCACCCAGTGAGCTCCAAGAGAAACCCGTCGCGACTCGAGAGCACAGCGGAGTTCTTTGCTTCCACTCGAGATGAATGCCTGTCTCCCCGGGTGCTTCTAGAATGCAACCCCGAGATCCCTGTCGCACCTGGAGAGGAACACTGGCTTCTGGACACAAGACTAGATGAGGTCTATTGGCCCTGCAGTCACTAGAGATCAATCCCCAGCTTTCCTTCGCAACTGGAAGGGAAGATTGGACTTTCCTGGGCCAACACAAGAGGCATCCTGAATTCCCTGGCGTAACTTGAGAATCCCGCCGCAACTCGAGAAAAACCACGTGGTTCCCCCGTCATCGCAAGATGAAGCCCTTTCCGGCTACAGCGTCTCCAGAGAAGTCCCACGTTAGGAATTGGAGGTCGAAACGGTACTTGGCACCCTTGATTCGACCCACAAAGTTCCCCGACATCCCAGTCTCCCTCGAGAGGAACACCGAGGTTTTCCGGCACCACTTCCTCTGAGCCCCTTCTACCCTCCTGATCTGGACAAGAGTGTCGACTCCCCTGCTTTGTCTGGAAGGAGTTCCCGACCTTCCGGTCGCACCTCAGGATGAGGCCTGTCTCACGACGACATTCCAGACTGGCCTCGTTGGTGGTTCCACATTCCGAAGGACCCCGATTTCCCACTCCCCTCTTGATAAGAACCCGATGCCTAGGACACCTCTTCGAACTCCACCCTGTGAATGAAGTCAACACGAAGGGCAATGACTCGCCCATGCATCGTCCGGAAAAAACCACCAGGTTCCAAATACCGCTCGACAAGTGGCCTGTCTCCCCGGGAACACTTCGAGAGGCAAGCGGAGTTCCATGCCTCAACCCAAGACGAGGCCTGACTCTCCTGTCCCAAGTCTGCAGGGACCCTGGGATCGGAGTCTGAAGTCAGAGGAACCCTGAGGTTCCTGCCTCAACTGGAGATGAGGCCCTCTTCCAATGCAA
>NW_011378481.1:0-1020 GCF_000754665.1 Bison bison bison
GATGCTTCTTGACCTGCACACAGATTTCTCAGGAGGCAAGTCAGGTGGCCTGGTACTCCCATCTCTTTTAGAATTTTCCACAGTTTATTTTGACCCACACACTCAGAGGTTTTGGCCTATTGAATAAAGCAGAAATATATGTTTTTCCTGGAACTCTTGCTCTTTCCATGATCCAGTGGATGTTGGCAATTTGATCTCTGGTTCCTCTGCCTATTCTAAGTCCACTTTTAACATCTGGAAGTTCACAGTTCACATACCGTTGAAGCCTGGCTTGGAGAATTTTGAGCATTACTCTACTAGCACGTGAGATGAGTGCAACTGTGTGGTTGTTTGAGCATTCTTTGGCATTACCTTCCTTTGAGACTGGGATGGAAACTGACGTTTTCCACTCCGGTGGCCACTGCCGAGCTTTGAAACTTTGCCGGCATATTGCATGGTACTTTCACAACATCGTCTTTTAGGATTTCAAATAGCTCAACTGGAATTCCATAACTTCCACTAGCTTTGCTTCCTAAGATCCACTTGGCTTCACATTCCAGGATGTCTGGCTCTAGGTGAGTGACCACACTATCCTGGTTATCTGCATCATGAAGATCTTTTTTGTATAATTCTTCTGTGCATTGTTGCCATCAATTCTTAATATCTTTTGCTTCTCTTATGTCCGTACCATTTCTGTCCATTATTGTGCCCATCTTTACATGAAATGCTCCCTTAGTATCTCTAATTTCCTTGACGTGATCTCTAGTCTTTCCATTCTATTGTTTTCTCTGTCTTTTGTTGATTGCTGAGGAAGGCTTTCTTATCTCTACTTGCAATTCTTTGGAACTCTTCATTCAAATGGGTATATATTTCCCTCTCTCCTTTGTCTTTTGCTTCTTTTCGTTTCTCAGCTATTTGGAAGGCCTCCTCAGAGAACCATTTTGACTTTTGGCATTTGTGTTTCTTGGGTATGGTCTTGATCACTGCCTCCTGTACACTGTCACAAAACTTCATCGATAGTTCTTCAGGCATTCTGTCTAT
>NW_011378482.1:0-507 GCF_000754665.1 Bison bison bison
AAAAACATGCTATTTACCTCATTAATTAAAGAGGGAGCCAGTAAAATGTTACAGGAATGTTGTATGAATTTGCAAAGAAACAAGAATATTAAAATGAATTCACTAACAGAGGCAAAAGTGGTTTACTATCCTATAGGTCAATAAAATATAATGCTTGGGAGTATCTTTTCTTCAAGGTGGACAAGAATTATTTTAAATACTATAAGTTTTCTTGTAAACTATTTCAGTTGACAGAAAGACATCCCTTTGGATTTGAATCCTTCCTACTTAGAAAATGCTCAATGCCCAGGCTTACATTGGAAAGTATCTTTTGTTCATTTCCATCTTTGACAATTTTTCCCAACAGCAATTCCCTTTCAGCATCTTTTTTTTTTTTTTTTTGAAGTAAATAAAAAAGAAGCAATAGAAATTTAGTGCATTGTTGGTAGTAAGTATAATTATGTGTTGGGGTCCTGGGTAGCTGCACACAAATATACCTCAGTGGCATATTGATTATTTTGAATTAAA
>NW_011378483.1:0-626 GCF_000754665.1 Bison bison bison
AAGTGTCATCTATTTCATATGACTACATGGGATGTTATGGACTGAATGTTTGGGTCCCCTCCAAAACTCATATGTTGAAGTCTTAACCCCCAGAGCGGCTGTATTTGGACGTGGATCCTTTAGGGAAATGCATGAGTGTGTGCTAAGTCGCTCAGTCGTCTCCAACTCTCTGTGACCACATGGACTGTAGCCTGCCAGGCTCCTCTGTCCATGGGATTTTCCAGACAAGGATACTGGAGTGGGTTGCCATTTCCTCCTCCAGGGGATCTTCCTGAGTCAGGGATCAAGCCTGTGTCCCAATGCAGGGGGCCTGGGTTTGATCCCTGGTCAGCAAACTAGACTGTACATGCCACAACTAAGCCCTGGTGTGATTAAATAAATTTTTTTAAAAATTGAAGTAACCCTAAATTCAACACTATACTTTAAAAACAGCATGTGCAGATTGAGCCTATTCCTGTTACAGTCACTCTATCTATGTAGCTCTCTATTCATCCTTCTATCTGTATTTGTTATAACAGTGTTCACCAACTGTGGATATTTATAGTATTTCTGTGATCATAAAGTCAGGATGATTTGAACTTAGGTAAAAAAAAAGAAGTGGAGAAGGAAATGGCAACCCACCCAGT
>NW_011378484.1:0-656 GCF_000754665.1 Bison bison bison
CGACCCGTGCTGGGGGGCAGGGGGAAGCGCGAGTCGGCCGCCGGGGCCCACCGCGGGATCTCACCGCCGGAGGCCTCCCAGCACAGGGACGGTCCCACCGCACGCCCGGGACGACGGACTGGCGCCCCACCTCCCCGGCACCCTCACGGGGGCTCACGCCCACCGCCACCGACACACACACCCGAGAGCCGCAAGCCGGCCAGGGAGAACGCTCTCCCGCCGCGCACCGGCGGCCCCCACGTCCCCCACACGCGCAAGGCTCCCCGCGCGCCGCCCCGCCTCGGGGACGCCACCGGCCGACGGAGGCCGGGGGGGACGACACCCACATGAGGCGAGGCCGGCTCGGCCCCAGACAGGGGAAGGGAGCGCGGGGCGGTCGCACGCGCGGGGACGAGGAGGAGAGGCCGGCAGCGGCGGGGAGGGCCGGCAAGCACGCACGGCGGGGGCCGCGGGACAGGGCCGCGGGCGCCATCCGGGGACCACAAAGACACCGGGAACACGGCCGGGCCACCAGGAAAACCAGCGCGGGGTCCCACCGCCACCCACACACGAGGGCGGTCCCGCGACACGCCTGGGACGCCGACCGGTCCGGCCAGCCCCAGAGCGGGCCCCCACGACCCGGCCCGCCGCCAGGGCCGGCGAGCCGCCCGAACCCG
>NW_011378485.1:0-977 GCF_000754665.1 Bison bison bison
GAAACGGTACTTGTCACCCTTGATGCGACCCAAAAAAGGCCCCGACATCCCGGTCTCCGTCGAGAGGAACACCGAGGTTTTCCGGCACCACTTCCTCTGAGCCTCTTCTACCCTCCTGATCTGGACAGGAGGGTCGACTCCTCTGCTTTGTCTGGAAGGGGTTCCCGACCTTCCGGTCGCACCTCAGGATGAGGCCGGTCTCACGACGACATTCCAGACGTGGCCTCGTGGGTGGTTCCACATTCCGAAGGACCCCGATTTCCCGGTCCCCTCTTGATCAGAACCCGATGCCCGGACACCTCTTCGAACTCCACCCTGTGAATGAAGTCAACACGAAGGGGTAGTGACTCGCCCGTGCATCGTCGGGAAAAAACCCCCAATTCCAAATACCGCTCGACAAGTGGCCTGTCTACCCGGGAACACCTCGAGAGGCAAGCGGAGTTCCATGCCTCAACACAAGACGAGGCCTGACTCTCCTTTCGCAAGTCTGCAGGGACCCTGAGATCGGAGTCTGAAATCAGAGGAACCCTGAGGTTCGTGCCTCAACTGGAGATAAGGCCCTCTTCCAATGCACCAAACCCAGTGGAGTGCCGAGACGCCCCTCCCACCTCCAGTTTCCCTGACTTTTCAGAGCCACCATGAGAAGCCCCCTGAGGTCACCTGCACAAGTCGAGGGACCCCAGGGTGTCCTGCCTCAACCGGAGAAAGACCTCGAGAGACCTTCTTCAACACGTCTGGAGGCCAGATTCCCCTACTATGACTTGAGAGCAATGACGCGCTCCCCGTCGCCATTCGCATGGAGACCCGACTTCCTTGGCGCCCCACGAGAGACTCACTGACCTCGCCGTGGTACCTCGCGAGAAACCGCACACTGGGGCCGCAGCTCGAGAAGAACCCCGAGCCTCCCCCATCATCGCGAGTTGAGGGCCTTCGTCTCCTGTATGGCCTTGAGACCAATCTCTCGACCTCTCTCCAAT
>NW_011378486.1:0-901 GCF_000754665.1 Bison bison bison
CGCAACTCGGGAAAAACCACGTGGTTCCCCCGTCATCGCAAGGTGAAGCCCATTCCCGCTACAGCGTCTCAGGAGAAGTCCCGCGTTAGGAATTGGAGGTCGAAACGGTACTTGGCACCCTTGATGCGCCCCCACGAATTTCCCCGGCATCCCAGTCTCCCTGGAGAGTTACACCGAGGTTTTCCGGCACCACTTCCTCTGAGCCCCTTCTACCCTCCTGATCTCGACAGGAGGGTCGACGCCCCTGCTTTGTCTGGAAGGGGTTCCCGACCTTCCGGTCGCACCTCAGGATGAGGCCGGTCTCACGACGACATTCCAGACGTGGCCTCGTGGGTGCTTCCACATTGCGAAGCACCCCGATTTCCCGGTCCCCTCTTGATAAGACCTGATGCCCGGACACCTCTCCGAACTCCACCCTGTGAATGAAGTCAACACGAAGGGGCAAGTGACTCGCCCGTGCATCGTCCGGAAAAGACCCCCAGGTTCCAAATACCGCTCGACAAGTGGCCTCTCTCCCCGGGGACACCTCGAGAGGCAAGACGGAGTTCCATGCCTCAACCCAAGACGAGGCCTGACTCTCCTGTCCCCAGTCTGCAGGGACCCTGCGATCGGAGTCTGAAATCAGAGGAACCCTGAGGTTCCTGCCTCAACTGGAGATGAGGCCCTCTTCCAATGCACCAAACCCCGTGGAGTCCCGAGAGGCCCCCCCCACTCCAGTTTCCCTGACTTCTCAGAGCCATCATGAGAAGCCCCCTGAGGTCACCTGCACAAGTCGAGGGAAGCCAGGGTTTCCTGCCTCAACCCGAGAAAGACCTCGAGAGACCTTCTTCCACACGTCTCGAGGCCAGGTTCCCCTACCATGACTCGAGAGCAATGACGCGCTCCCCCTCGCCACTCGCAA
>NW_011378487.1:0-769 GCF_000754665.1 Bison bison bison
TTGGGCAACGCTTGTCTGAGAGAGACCAATGGTCACTACAAGTTCTGTGGCACGTTTTCCCCCCACAAAACCCAAGATGAAACACACACCTCACTAGAGACCACACAGTGTGGTCCCCTCACTTCACCCTGAACTGTGGGCTGGCCCTGAGGTGGGGATAGTTTTGTCTCAGGCTTGAATTTGGCATGTGAAACCTGCGCCAGTTTCCTGAGTGACCACTGAACTGCAAAAAGCTATAAGCAGTTTCACTTCTGCCGGGACCTGGCCTCCTTGTATCTAAAAGATCAGTCAGGGAAGGAGGAGATTGTCTGTGTACAAGTTAATGTTAAAAAGTTGTCATCCAGCCTCTTGCTGGCACTTCACTCTGGGCGCGAGGTCCGCCACTCATCCCAAGGTGCTTTATGCTTTCAGACAGAAGAGTAGCCATCCCGCAGTCCATGCAACATCTGTAAGAATTGACACTAAAGCTGTTTGTATCTTTTTCAGAATTCTCTCCTATGGGAAGCTAAAAATGTTAAAAAAGCAATTAGAAGAAATGCAAAACAACAAGCTACTTAAATCTCTAAATCGTTTAGCAATTTGTTAAGAGCTGAATTGAGCTGGGTTCATTGTTCCAGTCACTAAAGATGCTTAGGAGATGTCGAGTTACATTTTCCTTATGGCTAATCCACTGCTGTAACATGTATAGCATTTCTGGTTTTGAACACTGAATGTGTTTGCATTATAGATGGATTTAGAGTGTGTGGCCGTTGTGTGTGGTTCAGAATTC
>NW_011378488.1:0-1046 GCF_000754665.1 Bison bison bison
GAGACGGCAGCACACCAGGCTCCCCCGTCCCTGGGATTTTCCAGGCAAGAACACGGGAGTGGGTTGCCATTTCCTTCTCCAATGCATGAAAGTGAAAAGTGAAAGTGAAGTTGCTCAGTCGTGACCGACTCTTAGTGACCCCATGGACTGCAGCCTACCAGGCTGCCGGGGTCCAGCCCCAGCTGATCCAGGGTATTCAAAGGAGAGACGGCCTAGGCGACTATTTATATGCTAATTAGAGATATAAAGAATAATAGAATGAGGATAGCTCAGTAGGAAAATTCAGTGGAGAAAAGAGGCTGAGTAGCTTGGTTTACACGGGAGACCAATAAAACTTCAAGACAAGAAGTTTGCACCACTTACGTAGGCCGCAGGCGCCCTCTCGAATAGCGGAAGGTGCCTCACCCTAGACACCTTCTCGAGTGGGTCTTAGAAGCCCAGGCATAATTAGTAAGCATGGTGGGTTCCGCGCTCCAGATGGAGACTTCAGCCAGAATGTGAAAAGAATGACATGGGGAGACCAAGCACTGGTGAGCAAGGCCCGTAGCTTTATTTTCAACAGGGGCTTATATACCCTAAGTTACACATAGAGGATAATAGGGGATGCAAAGTCAGCAGTCTTTGATTCTTATCAAAATCCAGGGTTTCTTTCCTGCAAATTTATCGTATACAAATGGTTTAGGTGATTTACATCATCTTCTGGCCAGAAGGCGTACTAACATTTTATGACTCTTGACAAAGACTTATCAACAAAGACTTATTTTCTCTAAGAGTAATTATTTTAAGGTTTGGCGCCATCTTCCAAAGATAAAATTGCATTCCTATAGGGTGGATGTGTAATGGGTTTACAACAAAGGAAAGAATTTATTACCTTAAGGGTCTAAAGTTACTAACACCAAGGCCACTATTATTTTTTCTACATACCCACTATTAATTAATACACATTCAAGGATACAATTCAGGGGATGTGAAAACTTGGCAACAAGCATTGACTCATCAATGAAATCCTTTACCAGTCTCATTCTGACAGTTTCTAATTCTCTGAG
>NW_011378489.1:0-1077 GCF_000754665.1 Bison bison bison
TTCCAGACCTATATCACACTTCTTTATCCATTCCTCTATCCAAGTACACTATCTTACCTTTCATTGCTTTGATGTTCTGAATGATGCAGCAGGATCTAGTTTGGGGTGTGTGGTGTTTGAAATCTGTTCATGTCTGAAATACTGCAGGAGAGGATCTGATTTACCATGCTGTCATGACCTCTTTATTTATTTATTTTCTTTCATGGGAGTGCACCTTTCTAGTCATGTCCATAGTGGCTCTTACCAGGTCCATTAAAGCATTACCTTAAAGCGTCCACTGTACTACTCCTACTCTGCCATTGATGCCATGTCCAGGATTTGACAGTGGCCCTTTTCCATGCTCAGGCAGAGGTGATAATGTCCTCAGAGTTTAGATGTCTGTATCTCTTAGAATTCACCCTATGTGTCATGTGCTTTTTAAAGAAACACGGAATTATGTTTAGCTGTTCATATCCTCTTCCTGTTAGCTTCTCCCAAGTTTACTTTACTTATTTTCCCCTCTGTGAACCCTGAAAATTTGTTAAGGGTGGATATCAGTTAGAGCTCAGCACCCTTGTGAATATTGTGGCCATCAGCAAGAATTTTAAGGTTGCTGTTAGAGAAAATGTCCACAACGTGACAGCATTTCTTCATTCCCTCCTCTTGTACCCATGGTAACAGCAGCCTCTGTGTTATTCCCAAGTCTGGTTGTAAATGAGAGTAAAATTAGACATAGGTAGTCACCAAAGTTTTGGTTGTTTACTCTTTGATTTTTTTTTTTTAAGCGAAACTATATATTTTTTAAGACTATTAACACCATTGTAGTTGTTTCATAGAAACAGTTCCACCTTCCTTTCCTTAGACACTTGGAGGAATTTAGCTCTGGTTATTGTCAGAGGTATCTTTTGGAATCTATTGAGTACATATCTCTTGATACAGGAGGTCCATGTGGATTATGAATTGCATAGGTATTTGTGGGTATAAGTCTATTCCAGCCTTGACCTGTTGGCCTCTCACCCACCAAAACCCTTTGCCAACTGTAATTTTCTTACCAGGAGTGTAAGTCCATTTCACTTTTCCTTGGGTACTCATCCCATC
>NW_011378489.1:5283-5729 GCF_000754665.1 Bison bison bison
CAAAATTGAAACTATACCCATCACCTGTCCCATTTAACAACAACTCCTCTTTTCTTCCCTGTTTCCCTAGATCCTGGACTCCATCATTCTACTTTGTTCCTTTCTATTGCTTGACTATGTTAGATATTTCATATAAGTGGAAACTTACAGTATTTGTCTTTTTTTTATGAGTGGCTTAATTCCTTTGGCTGGATGTTTATTTTTAAGTGAATTTATTTTTTATTTATTTTTTAACAACAATAATGTATTGGTTTTGCCATATATCAAAATGAATCCGCCACAGGTATACATATGTTCCCAGTCCTGAACTCTCCGCCCTCCTCCTTCCCCATACCATCCCTCTGGGTTGTCCCAGTGCACCAGCCCCATGTATCCAGTATCATGCATCAAACCTGGACTGGCAACTCGTTTCATATATGATATTATACATGTTTCAATGCCATTCT
>NW_011378490.1:0-1293 GCF_000754665.1 Bison bison bison
ACAATATAGCATTACAAAGGAAAAGGAAGTAAAAATTTTGTGTACCATATGATCTACACTATGTACAAATGGTAGCAAAAAGATTAAAAAGAATTGGTCTTGAGAATGGTAATGTCTTGGGAGTTGGAATAGCAAGTTATTTCAGAAAATTGACTTTATGAAGCAGTGGTTCCCTGAGATATTCCAGCTTGTCAAAATATTCAAGAAATTCTATAAGTGAAGGCGTAATCTCAGAAATTCACATCACAAGTAAAATTATTAAGTCATATGATAAATAATTTAGTGGAAAAAATGCTGTTTGTTTGTTTTTTTTTTTTTACCCCAGATTCACAAACTTATTTGGAAGAATTCTTTAAATTTACCATCAAATACAATTCCCTGGAACACACTTTGGAAACTAAGCATTCTAAAATGTCCCCAGTGGACATAAAGTATTTACATATTTTCTTCTTTTCTCTTTTTTTATATTAAGAAAGTAACATACCCTTTTCTGAACCAATAAAACAATGTAAAATTGTATTTAAAAATTAATGATCCTATCCCATAACATTTTCATTTCTGTCTCCCAAGATAACACATTAACAAATTGATGTGCATTAAGAACAAGTGTATATGCTCACATGCACAAATGCTTAGGGCTAATGATATTCTGTTAGACATCAGTCTTTTACAGAAGTAATATCATACTCAAGTTATTCTGCCATTTAAAATTTTCACCTAAATACAGCTATCTCCCATCTGGAGATACATGAGATATGTATATGTACATGTATTCTCAAAGTATAGGCCATTCTCAAACATAGGCCGTTCCTCCTGACCCTGCTTTGGTCTGACTCTCTTTGACAAGTCTTCTCTTCATCAAGTCCCTTTAACAAAGAGACCTTACTTTGCTCAGGTTCTGGCACTCCACACCAAGCCACTCCTCAACAGGCGTGCCTCCCTCACCCTGCTTGGGATCTCACTGTCAAGAGTCGCCTCCCTCTCGTACCTGACATGGACCCCCAGCTCTCCTTGCTCTTGTTCTGACGCTCCTTGCAGCAGTCCTGCTCACTATTGTCTAGTTTGCTCTGTCTACACTGACGGCTTCACAGCTACATCATTCAGAGAAGGCACATGAAAGGGAAGGAAAGCATGAGAAAGAGAGGGCATGTTTTCTGTATTTTCTGGAGAGCAGATGTTTTACATGCGTTCTATTTCTTCACAACGTGTGTGTATGCTACCTTCTGGGTAATGTCCTTGATTTTTATGTTTCTCTTCTTTGACGCTTTCTTCACCTATGTCTCTCATGTTAGC
>NW_011378491.1:0-681 GCF_000754665.1 Bison bison bison
GAACTGAACTGAACAGAAAAACAAATGCTGTTCAAGGACACTGAAAGAACCCTGATGTTGAAAATCAGATCTGTATTGTGAGCAATGCTTAGAAATCCATGAGTTGACACATAGTATTAAGCCTATCATCCTTGTAGTTCCCTCAGTGAAATATGTCGCGAAAAAGCTCTTCCTTCATGGTATAGATTCATGAAGAAGCTAAATAGCATGAATCCTTTACGTTGACAACTGTGAATTTAAATCTCCTGTGAATCCTATGTGACAACCACACATACCAACATGATTTATTAGTATTATATCAATATTTTTTAGTCCTACTGTCTTTCAACTAAAAATGTCACTATACAATGGTACATGAAGTCAAGACACAAAATCAGGGCAAATACAAAATATTCCATCCTTTGAGAAAGGGAGCTAAAAAATAATGTGCTTTGCCTATTGCATTTTTATGTATTAGATCCTTAAGTATTTTATTCACCACACCCAACTGAATGGTTCACAAAAGTTTCAGAGAGGAAAGGATTATTTCTCTTTAACAATAAGGAGTTCAACTGCTCTCAAAGCAAATACCAGATGGTAATCACCATGATGGACAAAGTTGATTATTCATATTTATATTACTCATTCGTTAGCTTGCCAAAGGTTCTAGATCTGTTACCACATTTTTTAAAAATAATATTC
>NW_011378492.1:0-740 GCF_000754665.1 Bison bison bison
GATACGCTAAGCTAGGCTATCCGTGCAAACGACAGGCATCCTAGGAGAGACAGGGTGTGAGTGTGGCATGCCTCCAGACACTTCCAGCCTCCCTGGCAGTGCAGGTAGGCAAGAAAGTGCAGGGGTGAGTGTACGTGTGTGGCCCTCTGCTGGGATGTGCCTGTGAGGGAGGGAACAGGGAGGAAGCAAGGGTGGTGGGCTTATTGCATGTCCCAAGGGAACTCGGGGGAGTGGGAGACGGAGAACACCCTGGGGGCAATTTGAAGCCTGCTGGTTTTCAGGGTCCAGGGTCTAGGCAATAGTGGTCCTGCCAAAGATACCCCTTGGTGTGTGCTGAAAGTCCTGACGTGAATTCCTTCTTTCCTCTGGGGTCATGCCCCTGACTGTGGGGTTTAGAGGGGAAAAGGTGTGCGTCTGCATCTGAGGGAGGATTCTGGCTCTCTCCCTGGAGCAGATTCTCTGATTTTGTCATAGGGGATTTGCACCAGGTGACACTCAGAGGGATCCTGCCTTCCAGGTGACTGTCTTGGATGTCTTTGGGCCCAACCAGGGACAGGCTTCTTTGGCACTTCGGGTGTGTAGGCAAGCAGGTATACCTGATTGTATGAAGACCTACCTGGGCCTAATGAGAGCAACTGAAAGGGAGTCTTGGCATTTAGTCAATCAGTGAAGTCTGGGTGGTTCAAACACTCTTGGCGCTAAGGTACAGAGTCAGAAGTACAACCTGAGATGAGCAAGTG
>NW_011378493.1:0-965 GCF_000754665.1 Bison bison bison
CAGGCAATGATCAGTGACTGACAGGCGCTGATCATGGGACTGTGCATGCACTGATCACGTGGCTATCATGCACTTATAACGTGACTGCGCATGCACTGATGACGTGGCTTTTCGGGCACTGATCACGTGTTTATCAGGCAGTGATCAGTGACTGACAGGCGCTGATCAGGGGACTCTGCACGCACTGATCAGGTGGCTGATCAGGAACTGACCACCTGACCTCGCATGCAGTGATCACGTGGCTGGTCGTTCACTGATCACGTGTTTATCATACGGTGATCACGTGACTGAGAGGCGCTGATCACGTGACTGTGCCGTCAGGGATCACGTGGCTTAGCAGGCACTGATATCGTGACTGAGCATGCACTGATCATGTGCCGGGAGCCGGGGAGGCATTCCACTCTGGACAAAGGTCATGAGGAAGGAGGCTCGGCATACGCAAATGCGGGATCGAGCCTCAGGAGTCCACCCGGATATTCTCGAGCATCTCCCCCCCGAAAAAACCAGAGTCTGCCTACTGTATTGCTTTGTGCTCTCACGTCTGATTCCACTGGGGGCTGTCTCCCACCACCATCTCGCTCTCTCTGTCAAAGAGTTAACTTACAGGTCCAATTCATAAAGTTCCTTGTCATTCTTCCCTTTAACTTCCAGCTGAGTCTCCATCTGGAGCGCGGAACCCACCACGCTTACTAATTATGCCTGGGCTGCTAAGACCCACTCGAGAAGGTGTCTAGGGTGAGGCACCTTTCGCTATTCGAGAGGGCGCCTGCGGCCTACGTAAGTGGTGCAAACTTCTTGTCTTGAAGTTTGATTGGTCTTCCGCGTAAACCAAGCTACTCAGTCTCTTTTCTCCACCGAATTTTCCTACTGAGCTCTCCTCATACTATTATTCTTGACATCTCTGATTAGCATATAATAGTCACCTAGGCCATCTCTCCTTCGAATACCCTGGATCAGTTGGGGCG
>NW_011378494.1:0-665 GCF_000754665.1 Bison bison bison
GAGACGAAGTCTCTCAACTCGCGATGATGGGGGAGTCTCAGGGTTGTTCTCGAGCGGCGGCCCCAGGGTGCGGTTTCTCCCTAGGTACGACGGCGAGGTCAGTGAGCCTCTCGTGGGGCGCCAGGGAAGTCGGGTCTCCATGTGAGTGGCGAGGGGGAGCGCGTCATTGCTCTCGAGTCATGGTAGGGGAATCTGGCTTCGAGACGTGTTGAAGAAGGTCTCTCGAGGTCTTTCTCGGGTTGAGGCAGAAACCCTGGCTTCCCTTGACTTGTGCAGGTGACCTCAAGGGGCTTCTCATGGTGGCTCTGAGAAGACAGGGAAGTTGGACGTGGGAGGGGCTTCTCGGGACTCCACTGGGTTTGGTGCATTGGAAGAGGGCCTCATCTCCAGTTGAGGCAGGAACCTCAGGGTTCCTCTGACTTCAGACTCCGATCGCAAGGTCCCTGCAGACTTGGGACAGGAGAGTCAGGCCTCGTCTTGGGTTGAGGCATGGAACTCCGCTTGCCTCTCGAGGTGTTCCCGGGGAGACAGGCCACTTGTCGAGCGGTATTTGGAACCTGGGGGTCTTTTCCCGACGATGCACGGGCGAGTCACTGCCCCATCGTGTTGACTTCATTCACAGGGTGGAGTTCCAAGAGGTGTCCGGGCATCGGGTTCTTATCAAG
>NW_011378495.1:0-846 GCF_000754665.1 Bison bison bison
GTGTTAGAAAGTGTTCTAATCTCATTCTTTTACAAGTAGTTGGTTGACCAGTTTTCCCAGCACCACTTGTTAAAGAGATTGCCTTTAATCCATTTTATATTCTTGCCTCCTTTGTCAAAGATAAGGTGTCCATATGTGCGTGGATTTATCTCTGGGCTTTCTATTTTGTTCCATTGATCTATATTTCTGTCTTTGTGCCAGTACCATACTGTCTTGATGACTGTGGCTTTGTAGTAGAGCCTGAAGTCAGGCAGGTTGATTCTTCCAGTTCCATTCTTCTTTCTCAACATTGCTTTGACTATTCCAGTTTTTTTGATTTCCATATGAATTGTGAAATATTATTTGTTCTAGCTCTGTAGAAAAAATCTGTTGTTAGCTTTTATAGGCGTAGCAGTGCTTTTAGAATGTGGTGAGCTATTCTGTTTCAGGATTTCAGTTGGAAAAATCCTGCATTATTATTAGGGCTGTAGTATCTTCTGATACTGAAGGAAAGACTACAAATATTCCAAACTAATTTGATCATAGTAATTAATGTTTTCTAAAGAATTAAAAAGTTACTCATCATAAAATTTCATTCCCATGGAAAAAAAAATGCTAACTCCTTAAGTACATCATGATTTTATTAAGGGAATCTGTGAGAACTGACATTTCTCTGTGCATCATGATTTCATCAATACACCTCTCTGAGATTAAAAAACAAAAACAGAATTCACATGCTTCAGGAAAGTCACATTTAAATATGGAAAAACTTGTTTCAATAGCAGTAAAAATGGCTGTATGAGCAGTGGATTGATAATTTTTCTCTATTTTTCTCTGAGTAACTTCTTGAAAGTTGTGTCTTCACTT
>NW_011378496.1:0-879 GCF_000754665.1 Bison bison bison
CTGATTCAAGAGAAAATGATGCCAAAAAGGAAACAACAGAGGGATAGAAATTAAAAAGTAATAAAGGAAGAAGTTTAGTGACTAGCAGAAAATTGCCTATCCATGGTCATTTATTGAAATTATACTTTCAACAACATGCTATAAGTAATACCAAAATCTTTATATTTTAAAGGCACATTTAATATTTATTTCAAAGTCTTAAGGAACTCTTCACTCAAGTTAATATACTTTTTTGGCATACTTGATATAAAAATATACATACAGAAAATACAGTGCATCAACTGAAAAAAATGCACAACCCAAAAGCTGAGAATTATGTTTTATTCAGTGGAACTTCTAAACTTCAGCCCAGGAGTTAGCCTCTTAGCTCTAAAGGACTGCTCTGAAGAGATAAGGAGGGAGCCAGGATATATAGGAGTTTTTGCAACAAAAACTCAGAACATCAAAAGGTTGCTGTTAATTAAAGAAACCAGACATCTCAAGTCAATGAATTTAGCACTTTCCTGTACATGGGAAGATGTAAGAGTCTGGGTTCACTGAAATCATTCTTTGATACGCACCTTCACTATCTGGGGCCAGTATCTGTTTTGTTTCCATCTTGAATCCCTTCAGTCAGAGCGGCTGCGGTGGTTGACGGCCAGAGAGCCCCGACATCCTGTGTTTACTGACATGGCAGGTGACATTCTCTGTGCACAAGTAAAACTATCCCATTCTTATCCCTATTATGTCTTCCCTTCCTCTACAAGTATTTGGAGGGTCATAAGGCAGAGTGTTTAAGATTCCATATTCACACTGGGTAACTAGTTTGATACCCTCTTAAGCTCTGAGCCTTAGCCAGTGTACTAGAGCTGACAATCCTATCTTTACAAGCCAATGATT
>NW_011378497.1:0-605 GCF_000754665.1 Bison bison bison
CAGGCCCTCTGCATGGGGAGTGCAGAGTCTTAGCCATTGGACCACCAGGGAAGTCCCCATTTAACTTTTTAAGGAACTGACAAATTGTGTTCCAAAGTGACTATACAATTTACATTCCCATGATCTATATATGAGGGTTCCAATTCCCCTACATCGTCATTAATATTTGTTATTGTCCATCTTTTTTTTATATTACAAACTTTTTTTTTCTTTTTTACCTTCAAGCTTAAGATGATGTTTCTTTTTTTTTTATTTTAAACATTACAATATTGTATTAGTTTTGCCAAATATCGAAATGAATCCACCACAGGTATACTTGTGTTCCCCATCCTGAACCCTCCTCGCTCCTCCCTCCCCATACCCTTCCTCTGGGTCCTCCCAGTGCACCAGCCCCAAGCATCCAGTATCGTGCATCGAACCTGGACTGGCGACTCGTTTTATACATAATATTATACGTGTTTCAATGTCATTCTCCCAAATCTCCCCACCCTCTCCCTCTCCCACAGAGAATATCTGTCTTCTGAGAGTCTTAAATTTATTTCAGAGTTGTATAAAACAAAATATTTTTATACTGATTTTAGATAGAACGGAACTCTTTATAACCA
>NW_011378498.1:0-695 GCF_000754665.1 Bison bison bison
AAATGGGTAAGGGATGAGAGGAAGGCATGCTTGAAAAAGCAAATATTTCAGATTCATTTTTGTGCTTCCTCCATAGCTCCAGCCTGGAGAACACTGTGCCTGACCATTGGCAATCCTTGGTTTAGATTCTGAACCTTTGTTAGTCTCTAAATACTTTCATTTAATACCATGAAACTTGTACTTGAAGATTTATGGCATCTAATTCTCATACTTCATCTTACAGATGAAACAGAGGCCCAGGTAAGAGAAGTGACTTGGCCCAGGCCATCACATGTAGTTAGTGGCAGGGTCTAAATCATTATAGTCACAGCATAACGGCTTATCATGATCAATAGTGAGCTTTTCAAAAAAGCAATGTATTACCAATATTAGTGGTTATCTTGTATTCTAAAGTGTATTCTTGAGTTGGTGAAAAACGAATCAAGATGCTGGGGAAAGAGATCAGGCATAGCCAGTCCTAAGGAGCCAGTGGTATAGTTAGCATCTATATAATCAGAATACTTGGTGACCAGTGACGAAACCCAACTTTGGGTAGGTTTACATTTAACACAAAGGGCAACTGATTGCAAACTTCATTTAAATGCATGAAGGGCTGAGCTTCAGCAGGTCTCAGAAATAACTAGAAGCCAAGCCACCATCCATTTCTCATTTCTGCTTCTCTCTCCTGGAATAGAATCATGCTTAGTCTCTCATAC
>NW_011378499.1:0-589 GCF_000754665.1 Bison bison bison
GGATTATCTCATTTCATCCTCATCCAACTTCAGTAAGTAGACCCTTTTTTACCATACACATTTTATAGAACAGGAAAACAGGTTTAATGGGATTAAATAACTTGTCCAAGGTCATGATGTTAGTAAGCAGTGGAACCTGAAAACTTAGTCCAAACCCAGTTTTTACTCTACCACACTACAAGACAGAAAATGGTTAAGCATGGAGATGACCCGATGGACAGACTTTTGATAAAGCTAACACTTACATTAAGAATATTGGGAAAAATTAAAAGCCATGTTAGATTACTGGGTAATTCATGAAAGAATAAGGGAGGCCAAAATGATAGCAATGGGAACAGAGGAAATGAGACACTGCTTAACTTGCATATTACCTTGCGCTTTGTAAATTGAGAAATTTAATAAGATAAACTTCTGTAAAGTCTTCTGCTGGGTATTCATCTAGAGCATTATACTGTTCAATTGTACCATATAAAGCAAATCGCTCAACTAATTCCTTCATTGCTCCCACTGCAGGAACTCCTTGTATTAATAAGTACCAAGACTCCAAATTGATTGTATATACCTAAAAGAGATGCAGACACATTAAATG
>NW_011378500.1:0-776 GCF_000754665.1 Bison bison bison
GTATTTACCACATTGAAAATTAAAAATTAAAACTGAGTAAACTTAAAATACATACAATAATAATAGCTTTCTTTAGCTATCAGAATGATAATCTTATCTCATGTTGTGTGGCCTGTGGAAAACTCTACTGTCTGTACATTTGAAAGAAAATGAGAATGAAAAGGGCAAATAATGTCTTAGAAATATTGAGAAAATGTTCTGACTTTATGAAGCCTCTAAAATCAGGGTCTTGAGGACCCCCCAAATGCCAAACAGATAAAGAGAGGAAGAGCAATTTATGTCAACTACTGCTGAAAACCATTAACTAACAGATTAACCTTAGTCTTCATTATTTAATATTGAGAGTAGATTTTAATAAAAAAGCAAATTAAAAATAGCAATGCTTTTTCCAGTAAGCTTGGTTGAAGAAATGAAGGCACTCCTCTGCCACCTGGTGGCAATGTATCCTAGTTAGGGATTTGAGAGGTTTTTGAACGGTGTACAATTACAATATATCTTAATTGGGATTTTGAGGTTTTGAATGTGGACTCTACCTTTCAAACACTAAGATGCTATACTTGGAACCTCTGAAACATGTTAACTTATACACTAAACATTTCCACAATGAAATAAAAGCAACTAAGTTAAAATCCATCTATATTTTTAAAAACCAGTAACTGTATATTGAATGCTCAATATTTTAGTGGATAGAAAAATGAGCTTTCTTGTTTTTCTCTAATGCATTTTTCTATTACCTAGGGGAAAGAAAGAGACAGTTAAGAGAGGTGTACAACCCC
>NW_011378501.1:0-686 GCF_000754665.1 Bison bison bison
TGATAGCCACGTGATCAGTGCCTGCACAGTCCCATGATCAGCGCCTGTCAGTCACTGATCATTGCCTGAGTAACACGTGATAAGTGCATGATGAGCCATGTGATCAGTGCCTGATCAGCCAGGTCATCAGTGCATGTGCAGTCACGTGATCAGTGCTTGATAGCCACGGGATCAGTGCATGCTCAGTCACGTGATCTGTACTTGATCAGCCACGTGATCAGTGCCTGCAGAGTCACGTGATCAGGGCCTGCTGAGCTGCGTGATTCCTGCCGGCTCATCTGCTTGACAATTGCCAGCCTAGCTGCGTGATTCCTGCCTGGTCACCTGCTTGATTACTGCCAGTTGAGCAGCATGATTCGTCACTGCTGAGCTCCATGCTTATTGCCTGCTGATTGCGTGGTTCGTGTCTGCTCAGCTCTTTGAGTATTGCCTCTTGAGGTCCCTGTTCGGGCTCCACCTGCCGGGGACCAGCCCCAGCTGATCCAGGCTATTCGAAGGAGAGATGGCCTAGGCGACTATTTATATGCTAATCAGAGATGTCAAGAATAATATTATGAGGAGAGCTCAGTAGGAAAATTCGGTGGAGAAAAGAGACTGAGTAGCTTGGTTTACTCGGGAGACCAATCAAACTTCAAGACAAGAAGATTGCACCACTTCCATAGGCCGCAGGTGCCCTCTCGAATAGC
>NW_011378502.1:0-741 GCF_000754665.1 Bison bison bison
ATTTGGAACCTGGGAGTTTTTTCCCGACGATGCACGGGCGAGTCATTCCCCCTTCGTGTTGACTTCATTCACAGGGTGGAGTTCGAAGAGGTGTCCGGGCATCGGGTTCTTATCAAGAGGGGACCGGGAAATCGGGGTCGTTCGGAATGTGGAACCACCCACGAGGCCACGTCTGGAATGTCGTCGTGAGACCGGCCTCATGCTGAGGTGCGACCGGAAGGTCGGGAACCCCTTCCAGACAAAGCAGAGGAGCCGACCCTCCTGTCCAGATCAGGAGGGTAGAAGAGGCTCAGAGGAAGTGGTGCCGGAAAACTTCGGTGTTCCTCTCGAGGGAGACCGGGATGTCGGGGCACTTTGTGTTTCGCATCAAGGGTGACAAGTACCGTTTCGAACTCCAATTCCTAAAGTGGGACTTCTCCTGAGACGCTGTAGCGGCACAGGGCTACATCTTGCGCTGACGGGGGAACCACGTGGTTTTTCTCGAGGTGTAGCAGGATTCTCGAATTACGACGGGGAATTCAGGATGCCTCTTGTGTTGGCCCAGGGAAGTCCAATCTTCCATTCGAGTTGCGAAGGAAAGCTGGGGATTGCTCTCGAGTGACTGCAGGGCCAATAGACCTCATCTAGGCTTGTGTCCAGAAGCCAATGTTCCTCTCCAGGGGCGACAGGGGATCTCAGGGTTGCATTCCAGACACACCCGGGGAGACAGGCATTCATGTCGAGTGGAAGCAAAGAACCCCG
>NW_011378503.1:0-641 GCF_000754665.1 Bison bison bison
TTATGCCTGGGCTGCTAAGACCACTCGAGAAGGTGTCTAGGGTGAGGCACCTTTCGCTATTCGAGAGGGCACCTGCGGCCTACGTAAGTGGTGCAAACTTCTGGTCTTGAAGTTTGATTGGTCTTCCGCGTAAACCAAGCTACTCAGTCTCTTTTCTCCACCGAATTTTCCTACTGAGCTCTCCTCATACTATTATTCTTGACATCTCTGATTAGAATATAAATAGTCGCCTAGGCCATCTCTCCTTCGAATACCCTGGATCAGTTGGGCTGGTCCCTGGGAGGTGGCGACCGAACAGGTACCTCAGGAGGCAATACTCAAAGAGCTGAGCAGACACGAACCCCGCAATCAGCAGGCAATAAGCATGGAGCTCAGCAGTGACGAATCATGCTGCTCAACTGGCAATAATCAAGCACGTGACCAGGCAGGAATCACGCAGCTCAGCTGGCAATTGTCAAGCAGATGAGCCGACAGGAATCACGCAGCTCAGCTGGCAATTGTCATGCACATGAGCCCGCAAGAATCACGCAGCTCAGCCGGCCCTGATCACGTGACTCTGCAGGCACTGATCACGTGGCTATCATGCAATGATGACGTGACTGCGCATGCACTGATGACGTGGCTCTTCGGGCACTGATCAC
>NW_011378504.1:0-611 GCF_000754665.1 Bison bison bison
TATTTGGTAACCAGTCTGTTGTTCCATGTCCAGTTCTAACTGTTGCTTCCTGATCTACATATAGGTTTCTCAAGAAGCAGGTCATGTGGTCTGATATTCGCATCTCTTTCAGAATTTTCTACAACCTAGTACAGCCTAAATAAATAAACAGAACAAAATTGGTGTGTTTTAGTGATCTATGGTTTGCAGCACAGCAGATTTTTTTCTTTTAAGGAAGCTGATGATGCAGTTTTATGTGCAAGACCAGGCATGACTTTTCATAGAAGGGCATTTCCAAAAGGGGTCAGGGTGCCATGGTGAGTTTCAAGGGAGTTTCCTGCCATGGTTCCTCACCAGTTGGAAAACGGCCCTTGTCAGGAATTGGACAATTGCAGTGGCTTATTTTCCTTGGCAAGGTCTAAAGATGAGTCCTTTGCAGCTATGTTAATCCTGGAGATAGCACCCAGGGCCATCTCTGTACATCAGGGAAGGGTCCTGTTGCCTCAGCAAGGAGGTCACACACCCAAGAAAGCATGGGGTGGCTCACCAGAAACCAGAGATGAATTCATATAGAATAGAGGGAAGGGTTATTTTAGGTCAAGTCTACATGAACTGTTAGTTTTCCCAGGTTC
>NW_011378505.1:0-780 GCF_000754665.1 Bison bison bison
TGACATGATGATGTCATTACACTGAATTTCACATCCAAATCAATCCCCAAGAATGTCAATTTTGTATGAGTTCAACATGAATTTTTGTCATTTGTGACCGAAAGTTTTTTAACTAAAATAATGGAGGTCAATGTCTTTCTTTAACAGGGGAAGGTTACTTAAATTTGAGAAACACTGAATTACATGATCTCCAGCTCTATAAAGTTCAAAGATCCTGTGTGTGTTTTAAATATTTCACCAGCTTAAAAAAAATTAGGATCTTTTCTTATAACCTCAGCACGCTTATGCAACAGAAAGTAGAAGTGAATACTTTTTTCATGATTATTACCAGTGATATTATATCAGATAGGAGACTCTTCTCTCTCAAGTTTAGATGTAATAAAATTAGTCCGAAAAGACAGTTTGAAAAAGTTAATCTTACTTATGATTCAGAATCAAGGAAACAGTTTCAAAGAACACAGAAGCTAACAATGGCACCTAAGACTTTAAAAGCAAGTTCACTACAAACTACAAGGTGGGCATATATATACACACATATACACACACACATCCATATATATATTGAGTTGGAAAAGTTTGCTTTTTTCCATAACATCTTCGGGAAAAAACAAAGGAAACTTCCTGTCCTACCAATAAAAGGCTTTTAGAAGCTTTTAAGAATATTTATCAGAATGATACTTATAAACTTAACACTCAGTTTGCTTTACCTACCTGATATTTAGTTGGCAATACATATAAATTCCTGCCAGTTAGAGAAAATGAATAAAGCACTTACACCAT
>NW_011378506.1:0-515 GCF_000754665.1 Bison bison bison
CCCTGGTCGGTATTCTAATTGGAAAATTCCTTTGTGTTTCTAATTTGACAGCATTAGCTCCTCCTCTTCATGTCCTTAGCAAACATAGGAAACTGATCACTTTGTGATCAGTCACCATTTCTTAAGAAACTGGCTTAGCAAGATCAACTTGCTTGTGTCTCAAACAACCATTTACATGATTTCTTATTTCTTCTGGTTGTTTAGAACATGAAAAAAAAAATATATCAGAGAAAGTGACAGTATTTAGGGAACATTTATTTCTACTCTAAGAAAAATCTTTGTTGTTATTGTTGTTCATTCGCCAAGTCATGTCTGACTCTTTGTGACCCCATGAACTGCAGCACGCCAAGTTTCCTGTCTTTCACTATCTCCTGGAGTTTGCTCAAATTCATGTCCACTGAGTCGGTGATGCCACCTTTAAGAAAGGCTTTTTAAACAGTAATTTTAATTAAGATTAACAATAATAATAAGAACCCACAGTATCAACTTAAATGATAGTAACATATAACTTTTAC
>NW_011378507.1:0-646 GCF_000754665.1 Bison bison bison
GTAGAGGAAGGACTTGTGAACTCAGCTGGAGAAGGAGAGGGTGGGATGAATTGAGAGAGTAGCACTGAAACATCACCTACTACCATATGTAAAATAGCTAGCTAGTGGGAAGTTGCTATATAACATGGGGAGCCCAGCACTGTCCTCTGTGATGACCTAGAGGGTGGGATGGCGGGAAGTGGGAGGCAGGCTCACCAAAGAGTGGATAATATACTTATGGCCTATTCATGTTGTTGTATGAGGAAAACAAACCAAACAATGTAAAGCAGTTATCCTTCAATTAAAATTAATAAATACAATCTAAAAACTATCATTCAACACATTTGTACTGTCATCTAAAGCTATATGGGATCATCTTCTATTCCTAGCTATTTTTCCACTATAAGTGCTTATAAACGTCATTAAAGGTTTTGAAAATATGATTTTAAAATATGATTTTAATAGCTACACAGTATTGCTTAATATCTCACACATACATAATAACATTTCAGTCTCAACATAGAAACATAATACCAAAAAAGGTTTGCATTTTAAACTAAAGCTTGCATTTTAATTCAGTTCAGTGAGAATTCCTCTGAAGATCTAAAATTCTTATGAAAAGTCATTATGTCGAGTCCTTCTTGCTTTCATCTGTTATGCCATATTC
>NW_011378508.1:0-534 GCF_000754665.1 Bison bison bison
GGCTGCCCAGGCGGCAGGATGGCCCCTTGCCCAGGCTGCCCGGGGGCCGTGACGGCAGGGGAGCACGCGGCCCAGGGAGCTGCTCCCTGGGGAGGAGGCGGTGGCCTCCCACTTGGCTGGAGGGCCGCCGGGCTGGGCTGGACCACGAAGATCATCAACGGCTGGCCCACGCAGACCCCAGAGGCAGCCCCGGGCACCCAGAAAGTGGGGCCCCAAAAGGAGCAGCTGCAGCCAAGGGTGGCATGCTCTCCTGTGGCTGAGAGGGGCGAAGGGGAGGAGAGGTGCTCTGGACAGCGGGTGGGGCCCTTCGGTCCTCTGGAGCAGGAGTCGTCGTCGTGGCTGGTGCGCCGCCTGGCCCCTGGGCCCGGCCGTTGCCGGGCCCGCTTGGGCTCCGCTGGGGGTGCCGAGCTCTTCGGTTTGAAACCATATCTAGGGGAGCAAAAGGCAGACAGGGCACATCAGAAGCCGTGGCCGTCCAGATCACCCACCGTGCTGGCGCCGCCGCGGCCGCCCGTTCGACACGCCCCCCGGCCG
>NW_011378509.1:0-544 GCF_000754665.1 Bison bison bison
CGACCTTCTCCTTGTGAAATGTTTCACTCTCTTTGCTTCTGTCGGGCACTACAGATTTTTTTCTTTCCAAAGTTTTTCATGATAGAAATCCCTTCTGTGTGAGATCTTATTCTTTTATTCACTTGTCATTGTCTTTCTCCACTCTCCTATCCTTTCATCTGCCCTTTTCCAACTAGAATATAAGACTAAAAAAAAAAGCCAGAAACTTTGTCAATGTATTTACAAGTTTAATTTTGAACACTTGCAGTGCTTTATATGTGAAAAGTGTTTAATCAGTATTTGTTGAGTAAATAAATATTTTATCTCCTCAAATTTTTGGCTACACATTCTCCATTTCCTTTTTAAGCTTAATGTTTTCTATCTATCTTTTCTAAAGCTCAGTTCTTTGTTTTCTCTTCCTTTCACTCAATGTTCTCTCCCTAGGTGATCCAATTCATTCAAGCCAATGACTTAGTCTCCTCTAAGAAGGTTATTTACAAATTAATATTTCTAGCTCATATATCTTCTCTTAGTCCCAGACTTATATTTTCAATTGCTTACATGA
>NW_011378510.1:0-557 GCF_000754665.1 Bison bison bison
TACAGCTCCATGAAAGCCACAGGAATTAAGTTTGAAGGGGATATTTCCAGTTTATTTTTATTCAGTTTTCTCTCTCCAGTTTAGGTTTAGGCTTTATTTGTCTGTGTGTTTTATGAACAACATAACAGATTGATAGCATAAGGAATGCATTTTCAATTAAAAAAGAAAGGAGAGAAGTAAGTAAGCATACAGGTTTTTGTTGTTGTTGTTTTTAATTTTCCTTTATTTATGGCTGTGCTGAGTCTTCCTCGCTGCACAGGCTTTTCTATAATTGTGGTGTGCAAGCTTCTCATTGCCAGGGCGTCTCTTGTTGCAGAGACTGGGCTCTAGAGCCTTCTCGTTTAAGTTGTGGTGCATGGGATCAACACAGGCTCAGTAGTTGTGGCACACGGGCTTAGTTGCTCCGCTGCATGTAGGATCTTCCCAGATCAGGGATCAAACCCATGTTACCTGCGTTGGCAGGTAGATTCTTTACCACTGAGCCACCAGGGAAGCCCAAGGATACTGATTTTTAAACTAGCATTACTGGGATTTTCATTGTATGAGTCAAGTATTGG
>NW_011378511.1:0-546 GCF_000754665.1 Bison bison bison
ACAAATGGGGAATAAAGCAATGAAAACAAAACAAATATGTTGAGAGGAAAGGTAAGAAGGAATAGATATGCAAAGTTAAATAGAGGTAGATGAAGATTTATAAATATGAAAGATTAACTGTAAGGGGGAAAGAACAGTAGGAAACACAAACAAAAGAATACATGTAGAAAAATATAATTGATTTAAAACATTAGAATTATAAAACAGAAAAAAAACCAACGGAAGAAAGGAAAAAGAAAAAAAATACCACAGAACTGCAAAAGCCCAATGTAGGCAGGAGTTTGTAACAGTATAAAGTGTAACTGAATATACGCATATATACCCATAAGCAAAATCAAAACAGTCCAACAAAAATAAAGTACAATAGATTGACCTGGCAAACACAGGAAACCAAAAATTATATCTACCAGAACAAAACTAATTCAAGCACAAACTGGAAAACAAGACTAAAGCAAGATGCCAATTGGGGAATAAAGCAATAAAAATAAAAACTAACAGATCTGTTGAGAGGAAAGGAGAGAAAGAAAAGAAAGAAAGAACAGATAT
>NW_011378512.1:0-566 GCF_000754665.1 Bison bison bison
AGATATATTTTTACCACATTAAAAAATTAGTAGGGTCAAAAGACAAATGACTGACATGGGAAAACATGTGAAACTCACATCAGAGACAAAAGTAATATCTTCTTCATATAAAAGAGCAGCTGGATATCAAACAGAAATAAAACACTAAGGGTTCCCTGGAAAAAGGACAAAAACTGAGAGCCAGTTCCCAGAAAAATTCAAGTGGCCCTTAAACAAATGGAAAGATATCAAACTCTTTTGTGTCCTATTATTATATAATGAATGCAAATTAAAACAACACTGAAGTAACATTTTTCACTTATCAGATTGGCAAAAATCTCAACCTTTCATAACATTGTTAATAAGGCTATTGTGAGGCATATAAGCAGAATGCAAAATGTAAAAGACTTATGAGATTTAGCAATATATAAACAATGCTATCTACTGCAAATACTGTAAGAACATCTATGAAATATAATTTTATTGCTCAGACTTCATGAGAAAAGTTAACAGTGGTCCATCAGACAAAAAAATTCATGTGAAGAATTGGATATTAAGTGCTTAAGTGTTGACAATATTGGTCTCTT
>NW_011378513.1:0-500 GCF_000754665.1 Bison bison bison
CTGTAAGTTCTCAGTTCATGTACTGTTGAAGCCTAGCTTGGAGAATTTTGAGAATTACTTTGCTTAGTAAGGCCCCAGAGAAGCCTTCCGATGGCTGCAGCTCCAGCGTGCATCTGATTGCAGCCCCATGAGGGACCCTGAGCCAGGTCACCCAGCCAAGTTGCTCCCAGATTACTGACCCTCAGAAATTCTGTAAAATTTGGAGTATCCAGGAGTCTCTGCAGAGGTGTGAGTCAGCAGTGGCCTGCTGCTGAGTTAGGGGCACTGAATGCAACATTGTGTCCACAAATCCTTTTGAAGGAGGTCTCCATTATCTTCATTACCCCCACCATAGTTTGGCCTTAGGCCAAACAACAGAGAGGGAACACAGCCCCGCCCATCAACAGAAAATTGTATTAAAGATTTATTGAGCATTGCCACCCATCAGAACAAGACTCAGTTTCCCTTGCACTCAATTTCTCTCATCAGGAAGCTTCCATAAGCCTCTTATCCTTATCCAT
>NW_011378514.1:0-509 GCF_000754665.1 Bison bison bison
AGAGGTTATTTTCTAAAGATACATTATAAGAAAAATTAAGTGGAATAAGAGTTGAGCATTTGAATATGTTTATTGCATTTAGAAAGGAAACAGAATGCATCGAGGTAGCTGATGTGTTGTCCCTTCTCCGAGAGGTTAGCACATTCAGTTCCTCTAGGAGTATAGATGCTGCACTCAATGCTTGTGTCCGAGGTACACACTCCCCCTTCTTGGTTTGGACTTTTATTTCTTGTTGGGTTATTTTTTGGCTTGACAGCCCATTGCTGCAGGTATGGAATCCTTTAGTAGTTCTTAGCTTTCCGTTTCAGCACTATGAAAAAGACATAAATCATGCTAACACTGCCCTGCTAAAAAATTCAAACACTAAATTATTCCTTATACCTGTCCCACTGAAGATCCTGTCGAGGTGTTGTTACTAATTTATCACAGTGTGGTAGAATAAAACCTTGCCACAATTATGGCAAGGCAAAGCAATTTGGATGACTCCTATTTGGTCTATGAACTGAAGG
>NW_011378515.1:0-1312 GCF_000754665.1 Bison bison bison
GTTACGACGGGGAATTCAGGATGCCTCTTGTGTTGGCCCAGGCAAGTCCAATCTTCCATTCGAGTTGCGAAGGAAAGCTGGGGATTGCTCTCGAGTGACTGCAGGGCCAATAGACCTCATCTAGGCTTGTGTCCAGAAGCTAATGCTCCTCTCCAGGGGCGACCGGGATCTCGGGGTTGCATTCCAGACGCACCCGGGGAGACAGGCATTCATCTCGAGTGGAAGCAAAGAACCCCGCTCTGCTCTCGAGTCGCGACGGGTATCTCCTGGAGCTCACTGGGTGGACTAAAGGGAGTCAAGCCTCCTGAGGCGTTTGGAGAGAGGTCGCGAGGTTGGCCTCTAGGCCATGCAGGAGACGAAGGCCCTCATCTCGGGATGACGGGGGAGGCTCGCGGTGGTTCTCGAGCGACGGCCCCAGGGTGCGGTTTCTCACGAGGTACGACGGCGAGGTCAGTGAGCCTCTCGTGGGGCGCCAGGGAAGTCGGGTCTCCATGCGAGTGGCGAGGGGGAGCGCGTCATTGCTCTCGAGTCATGGGAGGGGAATCTGGCCACGAGACGTGTTGAAGAAGGTCTCTCGAGGTCTTTCTCGGGTGGAGGCAGGAAACCCTGGCTTCCCTCGACATGTGCAGGTGACCTCAGGGGGCTTCTCATGGTGGCTCTGAGAAGTCAGGGAAACTGGAGGTGGGAGGGGCCTCTCGGGACTCCACGGGGTTTGGTGCATTGGAAGAGGGCCTCATCTCCAGCTGAGGCAGGAACCAAAGGGTTCCTCTGATTTCAGACTCCGATCGCTTGGTCCCTGCAGACTGGGGACAGGAGAGTCAGGCCTCGTCTTGGGTTGAGGCATGGAACTCCGCTTGCGTCTCGAGATGTCCCCGGGGAGAGAGGCCGCTTGTCGAGCTGTATTTGGAACCTGGGGGTTTTTCCGGAACGGTGCACGGAAAACTGCCCCTTCGTGTTGACTTCATTCACAGGGTGGAGTTTGGAGAGGTGTCCGGGCATCGGGTTCTTCTCAAGAGGACCGGGAAATCGGGGTCCTACGGAATGTGGAACCACCCACGAGGCCACGTCTGGAATGTCTTCGTGAGACCGGCCTCATCCTGAGGTGCGACCGGAAGGTCGGGAACCCCTTCCAGACAAAGCAGGGGAGTCGACCCTCCTGTCCAGATCAGGAGGGGAGAAAGGGCTCAGAGGAGGGGGTGCCGGAAAACCTCAGTGTTCCTCTCGAGGGAGACCGGGATTTCGGGGAACTTTGTGGGTCGCATCAAGGGTGCCAAGTGCCCTTTCGACCTCCAATTCCTAACGTGGGACTTCT
>NW_011378516.1:0-1136 GCF_000754665.1 Bison bison bison
GCGCGTCATTGCTCTCGAGTCATGGTAGGGCAATCTGGCCTCGAGACGTGTTGAAGAAGGTCGTCTCGAGGTCGTTTCTCGGGTTGAGGCAGGAAACCCTGGCTTCCCTCGACCTGTGCAGGTGACCTCAGGGGGCTTCTCGTGGTGGCTCTGAGAAGTCAGGGAAACTGGAGGTGGGAGGGGCCTCTCGGGACTCCACGGGGTTTGGTGCATTGGAAGAGGGCCTCATCTCCAGTTGAGGCAGGAAGCTCAGGGTTCCTCTGATTTCAGACTCCGATCGCAGGGTCCCTGCAGACTGGGGACGGAGAGTCAGGCCTCGTCTTGGGTTGAGGCATGGAACTCCGCTTGCCTCTCGAGGTGTCCCCGGGGAGGGAGGCCACTTGTCGAGCTGTATTTGGAACCTTGGGGTTCTTTCCGGACGATGCACGCGCGAGTCACGGCCCCTTCTTGTTGACTTCATTCACAGGGTGGAGTTCGGAGAGGTGTCCGGGCATCGGGTTCTTACCAAGAGGGGACCGGGAAATCGGGGTGCTTCGCAATGTGGAAGCACCCACGAGGCCACGTCTGGAATGTCCTCGTGAGACCGGCCTCATCCTGAGGTGCGACCGGAAGGTCGGGAACCCCTTCCAGACAAAGCAGGGGAGTCGACCCTCCTGTCGAGATCAGGAGGGTAGAAGGGGCTCAGAGGAAGTGGTGCCGGAAAACCTCGGGGTTCCTCTCCAGGGAGACCGGGATGCCGGGGAACTTTGTGGGGCGCATCAAGGGTGCCAAGGACCGTTTCGACCTCCAATTCCTAACGTGGGACTTCTCCTGAGACGCTGTAGCGGGAAAGGGCTTCATCTTGCGATGACGGGGGAACCACGTGGCTTTTCTCGAGTTGCGGTGGGATTCTCGAGTTACGACGGGGAATTCAGGATGCCTCTTGTGTTGGCCCAGGGAAGTCCAATCTTCCATTCGAGTTGCGAAGGAAAGCTGGGGATTGCTCTCGAGTGACTGCAGGGCCAATAGACCTCATCTAGGCTTGTGTCCAGAAGCCAATGTTCCTCTCCAGGGCGACAGGGATCTCGGGGTTGCATTCCAGACGCACCCGGGGAGACAGGCATTCATCTCGAGTGGAAGCAAAGAACCCCGCTCTG
>NW_011378517.1:0-697 GCF_000754665.1 Bison bison bison
TCTCATTTACTTAGATATATTGTTCAAAGAACGCTGTTGCTCTCCTCACATTGGACACAATTTTATTTTATTTATTTTCAATATAAATATATGTATTTTAATTGGAGTCTAATTGCTTTACAATATTGTACTGGTTTTGCCATACATAAATATGAATCTGCCACAGGTATACATGTGTGCCACCTCCCTCCTCATATCATCCCTCCTGATTATCCCAGTGCACCAGCCCCAAGCATCCTGTATCATGCATTGAACCTGGTCTGCCAGTTTGGTGACCTATGTTATTATACATGTGTCAGTGCCATTCTCCCAAATCATACCACCCTAGCCGTCTCCCAGAGCTCAAAAGACTGTTTTATACATCTGTGTCTTTTTTGCATTCTCGCATACATGGTTATCGTTATCATCTTTCTAAATTCCACATATATGTGATAGTTTATTCTATTGGTGTTTTTCTTTCTGGCTAACTTCATTCTGTATAATAGGCTCCAGTTTCATCCACCCCATTAGAACTGACTGAAATGTATTCCTTTTAATGGCTGAGTAATACTCCATTATGTATATATCCCACAGCTTTCTTATCCATTCATCCACTAATGGACATCTAGGTTGTTTCCATGTCCTGGCTATTAGAAACAGTGCTGTGATGAACATCGGGGTACACATGTCTCTTTCAATTCTGGTTTCCTTGGTGTGT
>NW_011378518.1:0-511 GCF_000754665.1 Bison bison bison
GCTTTTTATGTAATAAAGTTTTATTAAAGTATAAAGGAGACAGAGAAAGCTTCTGATATATGTCAGGAGCCACCACGAGAGATCCCAACCATGACAAACGTCATGTGGAGAGGACCTGACAGACAAAGGCGAAACAGGACTCAAGGGATTCTCTGGATCTGCTCCAGCATCTACCCCAAAACTAAAATCTGTGTGTCTACTGTTTATTATATTATGCTTTTCACCAACTTTTTTGACATTTACAGGGGCTATCCCTGACCACCTTTTTCTGAAACAAATCAACTTAGGGCTATAGTTACTAAGTCTCCTGGGCTTGAAAGGAACATTTTTCCTGTAACCCCTCTGTTACTATTTTAGCTTGTTTGGCAGGTTTATCCACATTCTTACAACTAATGCACATGATTGTTCACAACACCCCAAGCATAACCTTCGAGCGATAAAAAAGCTTTAATTAAAATAATACTGCATTGTTGAGCCAATGTTTGCTGCTGAGTTTCCTTGTCCTTTACCC
>NW_011378519.1:0-637 GCF_000754665.1 Bison bison bison
AAATCAGCTGTGAGGAATCATGCTGCTCAGCTGGCAATAATCAAGCAGCTGAGCAGGCAGGAATTATGCAGCACAGCTGGCAATTGTCAAGCAGATGACAGGCAGGAATCGTGCAGCTCAGCTGGCAATTGTCAAGCAGATGAGTAGACAGTAATCACTCAGCTCAGCAGGCCCTGATCACGTGACTGATCATGCACTGATCACCTGGCTTACCATACATTGATTCCACTCTGGACAAAGGTCATGAGGAAGGAGGCTCGGCATACGCAAATGCGGGATCGAGCCTCAGGAGTCCACCCGGATATTCTCGAGCATCTCCCCCCCCAAAAAAACTAGAGTCTGCCTACTGTATTGCTTTGTGCTCTCACCTCTGATTTCACTGGGGGCTGTCCCCCACCACCATCTCGCTCTCTCTGTCAAAGAGTTAACTTACAGCTCTAAATCCTAAAGTTCCTTGTCATTCTTCCCTTTAACTTCCAGCTGAGTCTCCATCTGGAGCGCGGAACCCACCACGCTTACTAATTATGCCTGGGCTGCTAAGACCCACTCGAGAAGTTGTCTAGGGTGAGGCACCTTTCGCTATTCGAGAGGGCGCCTGCGGCCTACGTAAGTGGTGCAAACTTCTTGTCTTGAAGTT
>NW_011378520.1:0-671 GCF_000754665.1 Bison bison bison
GATGATCTTCGTGGTCCAGCCCAGCCCGGCGGCCCTCCAGCCAAGTGGGAGGCCACCGCCTCCTCCCCAGGGAGCAGCTCCCTGGGCCGCGTGCTCCCCTGCCGTCACGGCCCCCGGGCAGCCTGGGCAAGGGGCCATCCTGCCGCCTGGGCAGCCGGAGACACACATCCCGCGGTGGCCGGAGTCACCCTACGGCGAAGGCACGGCCCCTCCGCTGGAGCCACAGCCCCAGGCCCCCAGCCTTCCAAGCCCGACGAGCCTCCTAGATGAGCTCTTGGCGGCCACGGGCGTCCCGGACACGCAGGCGCCTTCCCCGGGGGCCGCTGCCGACGAGGGGTGGCCCTGCCCTCCCAGGGGCACCCAGCTTCCTAGACGAGCTCTTGGCGGCCACGGGCACCCCGGACACGCCGGGGCCTTCCCTGGGGCCCTCTGCCGATGAACGAGCACACCTCGCCCTCCCGGCGAGCTCCTGGCTGCCGCGGGCCTCCCGGGCTCGCCGGGCCCTTCTCCGGGGTCCTCTCCTGTCGTCGCAGGGCCCCACCCAGCCCTCCCCGGGCCACCCAGCCTCCTAGAGGAAATCTTGGCTGCCACGGCCATCCAGGACACGCCCTGGTCTTCCCCGGGGTCCCCTGCGGGGGAAGAAGGAGTTGAGGCCACCCTGGAAACAC
Organism: Bison bison bison; assembly: GCF_000754665.1. Taxonomy (NCBI): domain Eukaryota; kingdom Metazoa; phylum Chordata; class Mammalia; order Artiodactyla; family Bovidae; genus Bison; species Bison bison. The sequence goes on from NW_011378520.1 coordinate 669, forward strand.
CCC
>NW_011378521.1:0-505 GCF_000754665.1 Bison bison bison
AAGGGGTTCCCGACCTTCCGGTCGCACCTCAGGATGAGGCCGGTCTCACGAAGACATTCCAGACGTGGCCTCGTGGGTGGTTCCACATTCCGTAGGACCCCGATTTCCCGGTCCCCTCTTGATAAGAACCCGATGCCCGGACACCTCTCCGAACTCCACCCTGTGAATGAAGTCAACACGAAGGGGCAGTTTTCCATGCATCGTTCGGAAAAAACCCCAGGTTCCAAATACAGCTCGACAAGCGGCCTCTCTCCCCGGGGACATCTCGAGAGGCAAGCGGAGTTCCATGCCTCAACCCAAGACGAGGCCTGACTCTCCTGTCCCCAGTCTGCAGGGACCCTGCGATCGGAGTCTGAAATCAGAGGTACCCTGCGGTTCCGCCTAACTGGAATGAGGCCCTTCCAATGCACCAAACCCAGTGGGTCCCGAGAGGCCCCTCCACCTCCAGTTCCCTGGCTCTCAGAGCCATCATGAGAAGCCCCCTGAGGTCACCTGCACAAGTCGA
>NW_011378522.1:0-870 GCF_000754665.1 Bison bison bison
AATACAAGTAAACTTTGACCTCAGGGAATGTCAGAGTCCCGTGAACTGGGAACTAGTCAATATGAAATATCTAGTAGTTTTGTTTTTGCTCCTCTACTGTAGACATGTCTAAGAGTCATCAACATGAAGCACAAAATGTTCATAGTGCCTCGGTTTGTTCTAAGGTAAAAATTGCTATATCGTTATATCTGTCACAAGCTTGTCAACAAGAAAGTACCTCGAAAGAACAGGAACAAAACGAAAAATTAAATGTGATATGAGCTTTTAGATAAACTATGAACACTAATTACACTCGAATATATCTGCCTATGAGAGTCTTGACTGAAGGCAGAGGAGAAGGGGACGACAGAGGCTAAGATGGTTGGATGGCATCACTGATTCGATGGACATGAGTTTGAGCAAGCCCCTGGAGTTGGTGATGGACACGGAAGCCCGAGCGTCCTGCAGGCCACGGGGTCCCAAAGAGTCAGACACGACTGAGCCACTGAACTGAACTGAACATACAATCGTTTCTCCAGGTGTTTGGGTTACCCGAGTTTCTATCCTGTGCTAAACTAAGTGACGACAGTGTACTGAAGAGCTGGGTCGTTTCCAAATAAATTAAAGTCCTGAAACATTCACGCCTTGAAAGGACCTCCCTTTTACACAGAAACAAAAGAGATTTTTGACTATCCAATAATAGTGTCTGGCACCATCCTGACATGTGAAACGTAAGAAAGCAATTTTTTTGTTTTGTTTGGTTCGTGATCTTGGTGGGTGTGTGTGTGTGTGTGTGTGTGTGTGTGTGTGTGTGTACGTGCGTGCGTGCGTGCGGGGGAGGGGAGGGGCGCTACTATCACTGATAGGTACGTTCACCAATCTGTCGAATGC
>NW_011378523.1:0-716 GCF_000754665.1 Bison bison bison
TCTGGGCCGCGTGGCCCTGGGCAGTGAACGGGATCGAGGGAGGCCCGGCTCGCCGAGCGCGGCCGGGCCTCGAGAGGCCCGGGATGGAGGGCGCCAAGACCTCCGCGCCCCTCAGCCCACCCCCCAGGCCCCGTGCGCACGCACGCCTGGCATGCCGCTGGGGGTCCCGGAAGCCCTCCGGGCTGCCGAACCTGGCCAGGCGTTTGCTGGCCGCGGGGTGGCAGTGTTCGGGGGCGTGGCACCATTGGCCAGCGGAGTCTGGTCGCGGGTTGTTCGGCTCAGGTATAGCGCGCGCCCCCACGGTGAGGTGCGGCCTGCTGGCCCGACCGGCAGGTCAGAGCGAAAGGGAGGCACAGTGCAGGGCTCTTAGGGCGCCCGGCGGCAGCCGCCTCCTTCTAAGGCCTACCACCCTGAACGCGCCTGATCTCATCTGATCTCGAGGGCTCACATTTGATGGTGGTCTTGTCATCTCCCACCTCTTTCTCGTAAGGCTGGCAGCTGAGGGAATGAGGTAAGTGTAAAATTGAATAACAATAGACTGTGTGGAATCTGTGAATGTGGAGCTCTGTGAATCCGTAGGTCTAAGGAGAGACTGGCAGCTGCCGACGTGGAGTATCTGTCCCCATGACCACGTTTACGTCATCAAATGTGCCATTGACCGCCCTCCCCCCACCCCGGGTGGCAGGGACCCCCACGTGGCAGCCCCCAGGCTCGCT
>NW_011378523.1:4658-5233 GCF_000754665.1 Bison bison bison
AATAGGGATAGCATTTAATAATCTGCTCCTTTTTCTCTCTTGTCACTAAACTGTGCTCCAGACCACATCTGCTTTACTTACCCCTGTAAATCCCACACCCAGCACAAACGAGACTCAACACATTTGTGGCTGAAGAGGCAGGAACATGCGCTGTCCTCAAGGAGAGGAAGCTGAGTGATATGGGGGCCTGATGATAACCCTGTCTGATGAGGGGACCCCAGGAGGACCTGTGTGGCTGTCGGGTGGGGTGGGGGGCATGAGCAGAACCCCTGATGAGCTCCTGGGGATGGGGAAGGTGGCAGGAAGGAGGGCGGGCTGTTCCTTGTGGGGTGTCCACAGATTGTACTTCACCCCTCACTGAGGAGCACTTAGGCCATTTCCAAACACATGTCACTGTTAGGATGAAACAATCATCGCCCAGCTCCTACTCAATCAATTTCGTAGAATATGTTTCTAGCACTGGAGTACAATCATCTGCTTTATTCATTCCATGCTCCGTTCATCCCCCCAGCCAGCCAGCCATCTGTTCATCCATCCACCACTCACTAATCAATCCATCCATCCACTCTTAATTC
>NW_011378524.1:0-631 GCF_000754665.1 Bison bison bison
GTAAATAGACAACCAGTGGGAATTTGCTGTTAGGACTCGGGAAACTCAAACTCGGGCTCTGTAATAACCTAGAGAGTTGGGGATGGATGGGATGTGGAGGGAGATTCCACGGTGAGGCAACACATCTATGGTTCGTTTGTGTGGATGTATGACAAATCAAACTGATATTGTAAATCAATCAACTATAAATAAATAACTTTATAAAAAAAATGAAGTGAACAGAAGCACAAACTTTACAACTAACACCAGAATTCCATTTAAAAACTATATAATTTGAGAAAACAACAAAAGATCTACATGACCTTTGGTCTGGTGATGAGTTCTAACACACAACAAAAAAGCCAACTTACCAAATTAGGAATATACATTATTTCAAACACTGACATTTACAGTTTTATACATTTACTCTGTGAAGGACCTTATTCCAGAGAACCAAAAGACACTCTGTTAAATAAACCAGTGACCACCCATCCTTGCCAGGCAACAGAGAAGAGAAAACACTTGCAGGAGTCATCTTACAACAGGAGGTCCTGGTAAGGAACAAGGAACTAACAAGCTCCCACCAACCAGGATTCTGGAGAGGTCAACAAGAGGTCAACAAAAGATGGGAGACTGCAGTCCAGAGGTCCTA
>NW_011378525.1:0-705 GCF_000754665.1 Bison bison bison
AACAATATTCACCCATAAACCACAATGAGGAGGAAGTTCCATCTCAGGCGCAGAAAAGGTTTCTCTGGAGGAAACATGGCAAGCCATTAACAACGATGAAGTCTGTAGAGAGAAGCTCGACTTCAGGCGGGGGTTCGGGTCAGGGGGACACAACTCACTCTATTGCCCTCACTCCTCTCGTTGCTTTAAACGGTCTCCATGGAGCTCACCTGCATTCCTGGGCATTCCTCACATTCATTCCTCTACAGCCCACTTCACTTCCTTATGGGGTAAACAAGTCAAACGGGCCAAGTTTCCGAGTCACTCGACTCAACCTGGAAGCTCTGTGCTGTCGGCCATGGCAGTCACTCGCCTCGTGCAGCCCCTGAGCACGTGAGACAGGCTGGTGCAACACTAGATGTGGAAATCACACAGAAGATTTCAAGACTCACAGTGAAAGAAGGATGTCAAGGAGCCCATTGGGTTTAGGAAATTTTTGATTGTGTAGGTGGCTCGTATTATCTTTCTGACGCACAGCACAGTCCACGTGAAGGGCTCACGCTTTGTCTCAGCTTTCAGGTGATCCCAGAAAGGACTACTCAGAATTCTGAACCACACACAACAGCCACACACTCTAAATTCAACTATAATGCAAACACATTCAATGTTCAAAACCAGAAATGCTATACGTGTTACAGCAGTGGATTTAGCATAAGGAAAATGTAA
>NW_011378526.1:0-889 GCF_000754665.1 Bison bison bison
TTTTGTTTTTCAATTTGTTAATGTGGTGTATTACATTGATTGATTTGCAGATATTGAAGAATCCTTGCATCCCTGGGATAAAGCCCACTTGGTCATGGTGTATGATCTTTTTACTGTGTTGTTGGATTCTGATTGCTAGAATTTTGTTTAGGATTTTTGCATCTATGTTCATCAGTGATATTGGCCTGTAGTTTTCTTTTTTTGTGGGATCTTTGTCAGGTTTTGGTATTAGGGTTTTGGTGGCCTCATAGAATGAGTTTGGAAGATTACCTTCCTCTGCAATTTTCTGGAAGAGTTTGAGCAGGATAGGTGTTAGCTCTTCTCTAAATTTTTGGTAGAATTCAGCTGTGAAGCCGTCTGGACCGGGGCTTTTGTTTGCTGGAAGATTTTTGATTACAGTTTCAATTTCCGTGCTTGTGATGGGTCTGTTAAGCTTTTCTATTTCTTCCTGGTCGAGTTTTGGAAAGTTGTACTTTTCTAAGAATTTGTCCATTTCTTCCTCGTTGTTCATTTTATTGGCATAGAATTGTTGATAGTAGTCTCTTATGATCCTTTGTATTTCTGTGTTGTTTGTTGTGATCTCTCCATTTTCGCTTCTAATTTTATTGATTTGACTTTTCTCCCTTTGTTTCTTGATGAGTCTGGCTAATGGTTTATCAATTTTATTTATCCTTTCAAAGAACCAGCTTTTGGCTTTGTTGATTTTTGCTATGGTCTCTTTTGTTTCTTTTTCATTTATTTCTGCTCTAATTTTTAAGATTTCTTTCCTTCTACTAACCCTGGGGTTCTTCATTTCTTCCTTTTCTAGTTGCTTTAGGTGTAGAGTTAGGTTATTTATTTGACTTTTTTCTTGTTTCTTGTAGGTGTGCCTGTATTGCTATGAACTTTC
>NW_011378527.1:0-742 GCF_000754665.1 Bison bison bison
GACGATGCACGGGCGAGTCACTGCCCTTCGTGTTGACTTCATCACAGGGTGGAGTTCGAAGAGGTGTCCGGGCATCGGGTTCTTATCAAGAGGGGACCGGGAAATCGGGGTCCTTCCGAATGTGGAACCACCCACGAGGCCACGTCTGGAATATCGTCGTGAGACCGGCCTCATCCTGAGGTGTGACCAGAAGGTCGGGAACCCCTTCCAGACAAAGCAGGGGAGTCGACCCTCCTGTCCAGATCAGGAGGGTAGAAGCGGCTCAGAGGAAGTGGTGCCGGAAGACCTCGGTGTTCCTCTAGAGGGAGACCGGGATGTCGGGGAACTTTGTGGGTCGCATCAAGGGTGCCAAGTACCGTTTCGACCTCCAATACCTAACGTGGGACTTCTACTGAGACACTGTAGAGGGAAAGGGCTTCATCTTGCGATGACGGGGGAACCACGTGGATTTTCTCGAGTTGCGGAAGGATTCTAGGGTTACGACGGGGAATTCAGGATGCCTCTGTGTTGGCCCAGGGAAGTCCAATCTTCCATTCGAGTTGCGAAGGAAAGCTGGGGATTGCTCTCGAGTGACTGCAGGGCCAATAGACCTCATCTAGGCTTGTGTCCAGAAGCCAGTGTTCCTCTGCAGGGGCGAAAGGGATCTCAGGGTTGCATTCCAGACGCACCCGGGGAGACAGGCATCCATCTCGAGTGGAAGCAAAGACCCCGCTCTGCTCTCGAGTCGCGACGGGTATCTCTT
>NW_011378528.1:0-835 GCF_000754665.1 Bison bison bison
AATATCTTCTGCTTCTGTTAGGTCCATACCATTTCTGTCCTTTATCGAGCCCATCTTTGCATGAAATGTCCCCTTGGTATCTCTAATTTTCTTGAAGAGATCTCTAGTCTTTCCCATCCTGTTGTTTTCCTCTATCTCTTTGCATTGATTGCTGAGGAAGGCTTGCTTATCTCTCCTTGCTGTTCTTTGGAACTCTGCATTCAGATGCTTATATCTTTCCTTATCTCCTTTGCTTTTCACTTCTCTTCTTTTTACAGCTAAGTCATACAGTGACTCACTTAGTGGCTCAGTCACACACTTGATAATGTAAGAAACAACACTTCTTGAAACAGGCAATATCAAAAACAATAACAGTAATAGTAGAATCATAAGAAGTTAAGTCAAGAACTTCTATTTGGTGTAGCCCAGTGACATCTCCATGTCATCTGACTTAGTTTGCTAAATGACTATAGCTTGCTGTTGATATCCTGGTTGTAGATCCTGAGCATCTGATCTTTATTCAAAGACTGGTTATTGAGATAAGCTTTAGAAACAAACTCAGAATGTCCTTTTTAACAACTTAATTCAACCTCTTAGCAATGTAACATAACCACAAGGAACTATCTAAGGAGTGAGTCTTAGTAAATACAGACCTTAATTAAAAAAACTGGAACTTAATATTCAGTGAAACATAATAGATGCCATAGGCCTGACGTCAGTTAGGTGGATTTTTCTTTTAGAGCTCCCCAGTATACGTTGAGATTTCTGTATATGTCGGGAGACAGTCTTTTTATTTACCTGATAAGGCTGTTCAGAACCCAAGTGTCTCCAGTTTCTGGAGGGATGAGGCAGAGAG
>NW_011378529.1:0-973 GCF_000754665.1 Bison bison bison
GAGTGGAAGCAAAGAACCGCGCTCTGCTCTCGAGTCGCGACGGGTATCTCTTGGAGCTCACTGGGTGGACTAATGGGAGTCCAGCCTCCTGAGACGTTTGGAGAGAGGTCGAGAGATTGGTCTCTAGGCCATACAGGAGACGAAGGCCCTCAAGTCGCGATGACGGGGGAGGCTCGGGGTTGTTCTCGAGCGGCGGCCCCAGTGTGCGGTTTCTCGCGAGGTACGACGGCGAGGTCAGTGAGCCTCTCGTGAGGCGCCAAGGAAGTCGGGTCTCCATGCGAATGGCGAGGGGGAGCGCGTCATTGCTCTCAAGTCATAGTAGGGGAATCTGGCCTCGAGACGTGTTGAAGAAGGTCTCTCGAGGTCTTTCTCGGGTTGAGGCAGGACACCCTGGTGTCCCTCGACTTGTGCAGGTGACCTCAGGGGGCTTCTCATGGTGGCTCTGAGAAGTCAGGGAATCTGGTGCTGGGAGGGGCCTCTCGGCACTCCACTGGGTTTGGTGCATTGGAAGAGGGCCTCATCTCCAGTTGAGGCAGGAACCTCAGGGTTCCTCTGATTTCAGACTCCGAACCCAGGGTCACTGCAGACTTGGGAAATGAGAGTCAGGCCTCGTCTTGGGTTGAGGCATGGAACTCCGCTTGCCTCTCGAGGTGTTCCCGGGGAGACAGGCCAATTGTCGAGTGGTATTTGGAACCTGGGGTCTTTTCCCGACGATGCACGGACGAGTCATTGCCCCTTCGTGTTGACTTCCTTCACAGGGTGGAGTTCGAAGAGGTGTCCGGGTATCGGGTTCGTATCAAGAGGGGACCGGGAAATCGGGGTCCATCGGAATGTGGAACCACCCACGAGGCCACGTCTGGAATGTCGTCGTGAGACCGGCCTCATCCTGAGGTGCGACCGGAAGGTCGGGAACCCCTTCCAGACAAAGCAGGGGAGTCGACCCTCCTGTCCAAATCAGGAGGATAGAAGTGGC
>NW_011378529.1:1073-1715 GCF_000754665.1 Bison bison bison
CTTTTTTCTAGAGAGGTAGTGGGGGACGAGCCCCCGTAAAGTCAGAGGTGTAGGTGAAAGCACAAAGCAGAAAGTAGGCAGACTCGTTTTGGGGGTAGATTGCTCGAGAATTTCCAGGGAGACTCCTGAGGCTTGATCCCGCCTTTGCGTATGCCAAGCCTCCTTCCTCATGAGCTTTGCCAGAGGCGGAGCTCGCTCCCCGCATCTCCCCCTTTTTTATTTCTTAAAACAGCCAGAGCCAGCTCAGTCTCGAGCTTTTTGAATGCTCTGCCGAAGAATCCTGACAATACAAGGAAGAATGATTATGAGAAGCAAAATTTAGAACTAAAGATATTTAGACAGAATGTTTTTTTCCAGAAGTAAAGTTAGAGAAGGTGTGAAGTAAGTCATTAGCTGCTCCAGCGGTGGTAAAATCCAGTCGACAGTGTTCCAGGGCCTGTATTTGATTATGAAGTTTCCCTAAGCCAATGTCAGAGCTGTTCCAAACACCTGAAATATGATTTGTAATTTTTTTCATTTATAATCTGTCTCGTTTACCTTTAAAGATGTCACGCATATCCACCAGTAATCAGCGTGGCAAGACAGAGCCATTTTCACTTTTAAAGCCTGTAACTCAGCCCCAATATGCATTATTGCCTCTTT
>NW_011378530.1:0-950 GCF_000754665.1 Bison bison bison
AGAGGGGACCGGGAAATCGGGGTCCTACGGAATGTGGAACCACCCACGAGGCCACGTCTGGAATGCCTTCGTGAGACCGGCCTCATCCTGAGGTGCGACCGGAAAGTCGGGAACCCCTTCCAGACAAAGCAGGGGAGTCGACCCTCCTGTCCAGATCAGGAGGGGAGAAAGGGCTCAGAGGAGGGGGTGCCGGAAAACTTCAGGGTTCCTCTAGAGGGAGACCGGGATTTCGGGGAACTTTGTGGGTCGCATCAAGGGTGCCAAGTGCCCTTTCGACCTCCAATTCCTAACGTGGGACTTCTCCTGAGACGCTGTCCCGGGAAAGGGCTTCATCTTGCGATGACGGGGGAGCCACGTGGATTTTCTCGAGTTACGGCGGGATTCTCGAGTTACAACGGGAAATTCAGGCTGCCTCTTGTGTTGGCTCAGGCAAGTCCAATCTTCCATTTGAGTTGCGAAGGAAAGCTGGGGATTGCTCTCGAGTGACTGCAGGGCCAATAGACCTCATCTAGGCTGGTGTCCAGAAGCCAATGTTCCTCTGCAGTTGCGACCTGGATCTCGGGGTTGCATTCCAGACGCACCCGGGCAGACAGGGCATTCATCTCGAGTGGAAGCAAAGAACCCCGCTCTGCTCTCGAATCGCGACGGGTATCTCTTGGAGCTCACTGGGTGGACTCAAGGGAGTCAAGCCTCCTGAGGCGTTTGGAGAGAGGTCGCGAGATTGGTCTCTAGGCCATGCAGGAGACGAAGGCCCTCATCTCTCGATGACGGGGGAATCTCGGGGTTGTTCTCGAGCGGCGTCCCCAGTGTGCGGTTTCTCACGAGGTACGACGGCGAGGTCAGTGAGCCTCTCGTGGGGCGCCAGGGAAGTCGGGTCTCCATGCGAGTGGCGAGGGGGAGCGCGTCACTGCTCCCGAGCCATGCTAGGGGAATCTGGCCTCGAGACGTGT
>NW_011378531.1:0-544 GCF_000754665.1 Bison bison bison
TTAGAACTGATTCAAATGTATTCTTTTTAATGGCTGAGTAATACTCCATTGTGTATATGTACCACAGCTTTCTTATCCATTCATCTGCTGATGGACATCTAGGTTGCTTCCATGTCCTGGCTATTATAAACAGTGCTGCGATGAACATTGGGGTACACGTGTCTCTTTCCCTTCTGGTTTCCTCAGTGTGTATGCCCAGCAGTGGGATTGCTGGATCATAAGGCAGTTCTATTTCCAGTTTTTTAAGGAATCTCCACACTGTTCTCCATAGTGGCTGTACTAGTTTGCATTCCCACCAACAGTGTAAGAGGGTTCCCTTTTCTCCACACCCTCTCCAGCATTTATTATTTGTAGACTTTTGGATCGCAGCCATTCTGACTGGTGTGAAATGGTACCTCATAGTGGTTTTGATTTGCTATTTCTCTGATAAAGAGTGATGTTGAACATCTTTTCAAGTTGTTTGTTAGCCATCTGTATGTCTTCTTTGGAGAATGTCTATTTAGATCTTTGGCCCTATTTTTTGATTGGGTCTATTTTATTTTTC
>NW_011378532.1:0-881 GCF_000754665.1 Bison bison bison
CGAGGGGGAGCACGTCATTGCTCTCGAGTCATGGTAGGGGAACCTGGCCTCGAGACGTTTTGAAGAAAGTCTCTCGAGGTCTTTCTCGGGTTGAGGCAGGAAACCCTGGCTTCCCTCGACTTGTGCAGGTGACCTCATGGGGCGTCTCATGGTGGCTCTGAGAAGTCAGGGAACCTGGTGTTGGGGGGGGCCTCTCGGGACTCCACGGGGTTTGGTGCATTGGAAGAGGGCCTCATCTCCAGTTGAGGCAGGAATCTCGGGGTTCCTCTGATTTCAGACTCCGATCGCAGGGTCCCTGCAGACTGGGGACAGGAGAGTCAGGCCTCGTCTTGGGTTGAGGCATGGAACTCCGCTTGCCTCTCGAGGTGTTCCCGGGGAGGGAGGCCACTTGTCGAGCTGTATTTGCAACCTGGGGGTTTTTTCCGGATATTTCACGGGCGAGTCACTTCCCTTTCGTGTTGACTTCATTCACAGGGTGGAGTTCGGAGACGTGTCCGGGCATCGGGTTCTTACCAAGAGGGGACCGGGAAATCGGGGTGCTTCGCAATGTGGAAGCACCCACGAGGCCATGTCTGGAATGTCGTCGTGAGACCGGCCTCATCCTGAGGTGCGACCGGAAGGTCGGGAACCCCTTCCAGACAAAGCAGGGGAGTCGACCCTCCTGTGGAGATCAGGAGGGTAGAAGGGGCTCAGAGGAAGTGGTGCCGGAAACCCTCGGTGTTCCTCTCCAGGGAGACCGGGATGGCCGGGGAACTTTGGTGGGGCGCATCAAGGGTGCCAAGTACCGTTTCGACCTCCAATTCCTAACGTGGGATTCTCCTGAGACGCTGTAGCGGGAAAGGGCTTCATCTTGCGATGACGGGGGAACCACGTGGTTTTTC
>NW_011378533.1:0-813 GCF_000754665.1 Bison bison bison
TGACAAAGGAAGTATTGTAAACTGGTTACCAAACCAGACTCCTTTATATGCTCTCTACAAGAGAACCACCTGAAGCCAAGGTACACATATAGCTTGAATGTGGAGTGCTGGGAAAAGGTATTTCATGCAAATGGAGACCGAAAGAATGCAGGAGTAGCTATATTCATATCAGATAAAATAGACTGAAATAAAGTCTGTGAAATGAGAAAGTGAAGGCCACTACATAATGATCAAAGCATCAATACAAGAAGAAGATATCAGATCAGATTAGATCAGTCGCTCAGTTGTTTCTGACTCTTGGCAACCCCAGGAATCGCAGCACGCCAGGCCTCCCTGTAGATCACCAACTCCCGGAATTCACTGAGACTCACGTTCATCGAGTCAGTGAAGCCATCCAGCCATCTCATCCTGTGTCGTCCCCTTCTCCTCTTGCACCAAATCCCTTCCAGAAACAGAATCTTTTTCAATGAGTCAATCTTTCTCAAGAGGTGGCCAAAGTACTGGAGTTTCAGCTTTAACATCATTCTTCCAAAGAAATCCCAGGGCTCATCTCCTTCAGAATGGACTGGTTGGATCTCCATGCAGTCCAAGGGACTCTCAAGAGTCTTCTCCAACTCCACAGTTCAAAAGCATCAATCCTTAGGTGCTCAGCATTCTTCACAGTCCAACTTTCACACCCATATATGACCATAGGAAAAACCATAGCCTTGACTAGATGGACCTTTGTTGGTAAAGGAATGTCTCTGTTTTTGAATATGCTATCTAGGTTAGTCATAACTTTCCTTCCAAGGAGTAAGCGTCTTTTAATTGCAT
>NW_011378534.1:0-882 GCF_000754665.1 Bison bison bison
GGAATCCAGCGACCAGACGGCCCTGCGGGGCAGGACAGCAGAGCGATGCTGGCACCCTGAATCCTGCACGGCATGAACTGCCCTGATGAAAGGACTGTGCTCATCGCCAGATGCTGCTCGGAAGCACCACAGCTAGAGTACAAAACCTCTCAGCAAAGCCGTCCAGACCTTTCTGTTTGAAGGAGAAAAAGACACAGCTTGTGCCACCATCCAAGATCATTTGTAGTGATGATGCAGGTTACTGGAACCCATGACAACAAGAGAAACACAGAAAAGGTACCTAACCCCTCCACGCGAACACCATGTGCCTGGATCGTATTTCTCGGTAACATACAGACTGGGGACTACCCACTGAAGTACTTACACGCAGTTCGAGTGTCATTCGCTCACAGTGGTTTCCATAAGGCACCCCCAGGTCTTCACTAAGAGATGATCTTGTATCACCCTAGAGAGGTGGGAAGTTCAAAAAGGGAGGAGACATATGGGTACCTATGGCTGATTCATGTTGAGGTTTGACAGAAAAGAAAATTCTGTAAAGCAATTATCTTTCAGTTAAAAAATAAACTAATTTAAAAAAAAAAGAAGAAGAAGAAGATGATCTCTCTTGGACTCCCACGCGTTTCCGCTGGTCCTGGGTGTGAGGAAAGGAAAGACAGTGTGGGAACAGATTAACCCTGCAGGGTCCAAACAGGTCTCACTGATACATTTCGGTGTGTGGTTAAACCAGGGGAGGTTTTAGGAAACATGCATGGCATGTATTGTTATAAACAATGAGTGCGTTGTTTGGACCAACTAACCTGTGCTTTTTTGGTGGGATTCTGTAAAGAATACTGATCCCGTGCAGCCCCACAGGAGCTTGGTGACAACAGAGTAACTTAGTGC
>NW_011378535.1:0-1113 GCF_000754665.1 Bison bison bison
GGGCAGGGGCTTGGGGAGGCTCGCCCAGCCCAGAGCAGCCTCTCGGCCGGGGCTCTGTGCTATCGCGCCTTGGCGCAGAGCTGGAGCTCCGCCGGTGTGGAAGCTCACTCGGTCCTTCCCAGTAACAGGCTTGCAAGCACCCGCCGGCAGCCAGCCTCTTCTCTCCCGCGTTCCGGGCATTGGGCTCCAAACCTGGGACCAAAGTACTGCCCGGAGCTCACTGATCATGGGCTGGTTCCCCTGCGCTGCGGCTGTGCTAGGGAGCCCAAACGCACAGGGGAAGCCCGCACAGCACATCCACCTGCCTCTAGGCGGGAGGACAGCTCCAGGGAAGGCCCGGTCTGGCAGGCGCTTTATGGGCACAAACGGAGCAACACTCTGGCTGTGGAGCCGCCTCCCCAAGCCAGGGGCACCGGGACCCTAATTCCCTTCGTGCGGCGCTTAGTCTGGGCGGGGAAGCACCAGCTTGGGAATGCAGCCTGGGGCGCTTCCTTTCCCTCGGAAAGAGCTCTCCCTGCGGGAGGCTTTGGCAGTGTGCACACCCCCAGCCCCTAAGCCCTCTGCAAGGACGCCTGGCTCCTAGGTCCGAAGGGAAGGCGAGAGCTGAGCTGAGGCACCAGTCAGGCACCAGTCACATCTCCCACATTCTCGCAGCCTGCTCCTTCCCGGGCGCGAACGCTAGAAGCTGGGCAGGGCTTGGGGAGGCTCGCCCAGCCCAGAGCAGCCTCTAGGCCGGGGCTCTGTGCTATCGCGCCTGGGCGCAGAGCTGGAGCTCCGCCGGTGTGGAAGCTCACTCGGTCCTTCCCAATAACAGGCTTGCAAGCACCCGCCGGCAGCCAGCCTCTTCTCTCCCGCGTTCCGGGCATTGGGCTCCAAACCTGGGACCCAAGTACTGCCCGGTAGCTCACTGATCACTGGGCCTGGGTTACCCCGTGCGCTGCGGCTGTGCGTAGGGACGCCCAAACGCGACACGGGGAAGCCCGCACAGCCACATCCACCTGCCTCTAGCGTAATAACCGTTCGTATAAGCATAACATTAGTACGAAGGTTATACGGAAGGCTCGCCCAGCCCAGAGCAGCCTCTCGGCCGGGGCTCTGTGCTATCGCGCCTGG
>NW_011378536.1:0-6639 GCF_000754665.1 Bison bison bison
TGGGGAGGGAGGAGGGAGGAGGGTTCAGGATGGGGAACACAGGTATACCTGTGGCAGATTCATTTCGATATTTGGCAAAACCAATACAATATCATAAAGTTTAAAAATAAAATAAAACTAAAAAAAATATATATATGTCCCAATGGAGTCTGTGTCTGAAATTCAGTGCAGGAATCAGTAAACATTTTCTATAAAGAGCCAAATAATAAATATCTTAGGTTTTGCCAGCCAAACAGTCTATTTTGCAAATCCTCAGACCTGGCCAGCCATAAACACGGCTGAACAAGTGACCATGACTGTATTCCAATAAATATTTAGTTATGGACACACATTGAATTTTATGTCATTTTTACATGACACAAAATATCCTGCTTTTTTCTCACCATCCATTTAGAACTATGAAAATCATTCTTAGCAGGTAGGCTGTGCAGAAATAGGTGGACGGGATTTAACCTGTAGGCCAAAGGAGGACACCCTGTAATTTAGTGGAGAAAGATTCAGGATAAGAAATACATGCTTTATTCAGTCACAATGGGTAACAGCTGTGATAGTTTCAAGAAAATTCAGAAGTTTTGTGTGTTGTTATATATTAAAATGTTGCATGTTGTTTAGTTGCTCAGTCATGTCCAACTCTTTGGGACCCCATAAACTGTAGCCCACCAGGCTCCTCTGTTCATGGAATTCTCTAGGCAAGAATACTGGAGTGGGTTGCCATTTCCTTCTCCAGGGGTTCTTCCTGGACCAGGAATCAAACCTGTGTCTCCTGAAATGGCAGGCAGATTCTTTACTACTGAGCCACCAGGGAAGCCCATATACTAAATAAAAAAGAATAACAAAGCTTCATCTACTCTGCAGAAGGAGAAGGAAATGGCAACCCACTCCAGAATTCTTGCATGGAGAATCCCATGGACAGAGGAACCTGGTGGTCTATAGTCCATGGGGTCACAAGAGTTGGACACAACTTAGTGACTAAACCACCACCACCGCTCTGCAGAAAGCATTTGTTATCCTACAGTTTTGCCCCTAAATATCAAGACATTTTAATAAAATTCTGCCTGTTAAGACAGGGTAAGCTCCAAAATTTCTTGAATAAATACTGGTGAACATTTCCATGTTATAAAAGAACTCAGAGTAGAAATTATCTCTATACAATTTATTATGTCCAAATCTTACAGAAAACCTTTTAATGATGATATGCAAAGGTCAGAGCACAGAATTTGAGTTAAATAACATAGGTGCAAAAGTTCAGTGTATCTCTGGTAAAAGCTTCTTTCTGTTGCTGATGAGGTTGGAACGTTTGTCCACGACACATTTTCAGGCACCAACAAAAGGACAGCCTCCAAAACATACTGAATCCCCTCTGAATGAAGTTACTTTTTCCCTTCATAGAATGCTCGTCACGCCCCCTTTGTGCTCTCTTTGGACTGATGGCCCGTGTCCTCCTCTGCTCTGACCCCCGGGGCTCCCCGGTTGCCTGCAGGATCATTCCAGAGCCGTGGTCCGCCTGCAGTGCCACAGGTGGGCCAGGTGTTCAGGTGTGAGAGGTGAAGTGCCGCGTGCTCCTGGCCTTCACGCAGACTGAGACCGAGCTGCCAGAGGAAGGGTGTGAAGGCTCCTGGCTGCCCACAGAGCAGCCCTGCCTCCTGCTGCCCTGTGATGAGAGCCCTGCCACCCAAGAGCTGGCCTCTTCTTTGCAGGAGCAGGACAGTGAAATGACCTACGACTGGGAATATGCTGGCTTCACCCCTTGCACCCCCACCTGTTTGGGAGGTATTTGATCTTTTACTTAAAGGACAGGTGTGTCTGGCATTGCTGATGGTTCGAGAAATAGCAATAGTAAATCAGTAAAGCCTTATCTACAAACCAGCAGAAGTCCAAAGGAGAAGTCATTTGAATAATTGAAAACTGTGCCTTTCCTTTCTTTCAGTGTTCATCATCATTATTTTAGAAAGATAAAGGACAGTGGGACTAGATCCTGTGTTCCCATGTTCCTAAGCATTAGCCTAACTGAGATGGTTACAGAGGTCACTGATTGATAGAGAATAAATAGGAAAATGCAAGAAATGATTAGTTGAGGTAGTATTGTGCATAAGTCAGAATTACAGAATGAAGCAGCCTGGGACTGCCTTATCTGATGCTCTCTTGGTCAGAAGTTATCCTCAGAAAATAATTTAGGTTCATACCTGCACATTGAACCAGAAACCAGTATGGAGCAAACTGATCACTGTGGTTTATGTGTGTGTACATGTGTGTACACACAGCCAGGGACCCTGATAGGACTAGGAAGTGATCATATTGTCAGGTGGCCCCCTTGGGGTGGAAATTAGCCGCAAGGTGCTTCAGGCATTCCAGGATCCAAAAGAGAGTGAATGAACAGAGAGAAGTCCAGATAGTCATTCTCTCTCTGCTGGAAGTAAAAGGACAGAAATAATCAGTGGGAAATCAAGACCCTCTAGTGACATGAAGGGGACTCCTCTCTCAGGAATCCAAGTCCCTGACATCCTCTCCCTGACTCCTGACTGTGCCTTCCAGCCAGCTTTCATGGCTGAAATTGGGGGCTAGAAATGCTCTAACCAGACTTCCCTAGTGGTCCAGTTGTTAAGACCATGCACTTCCACTGCAAGGGGCATGGGTTTGATCCCAGGTCAGGGAACTGTGATCCTATGTGCCATGTGACATGGTCAAAGAAAAAAGAAAGAAAGAAATGCTCTGACTTCAGTGCCAGCCAGTGGTGGGAAATCTAAGGAAGCTGCTGCCTTAAGAGGCAGTTGGCTCAATAGCCTGCTCCACTCCTGCTGGCAGCCCTGCACCCTTTACTAGGCACTCCCCATCAGGTCTTAAGAGCTCGTGTACCAGTCATTGTGTTCTGGCCTCTTCCCTAGGCAGGTGGAGTGCATTCTCCATTCTTGCCATCCAGTCACTGTGACTTGAGGTATCTGTCTTTCTCTTTCCTGAGTAGTTCAACCTGTAAATCCACCTATCCTGGACACCAACCCATAAGTAAACCCAGGTAAAATGGTGTGTCCTTTACCCCTAGGCCTCAGCTAAGCTACTGTCTTTCATATAGTGGTAACCCTGTGCAATTAGGAAAAGAACTCTCATCTGCCTCCAAAATATTTCTCTCTCTTGCTTGCTTCTCTCTGCTTCCTAGAAGCTCACCTCAAATAGCAGGAGTTTAGCCTGCTTCACCCAACACTAAATGTCTGCTGTGTCTCTTCCCTCCCAGGAATAGAAGTCTTTCCTCCTCACTTTCATGTCTGCTTTGGCCCAAACCTCTGGGTTCAGAGTCCTGGACATGTCTTCTGTTATATCTTGGAAGCCTTAAGACTGATATGCCCTTCATAATCTGGGAACTGGTACTTTCCTGATGAGTTGGGGGAAGCCCTCCAGAGATGGTCATGCATGCCTGCATGCTTGCTCAGTCAATTGTGTCTGACTCTTTGTGACCACATGGAATGTAGCCTTCCAGGTTCCTCTGTCTATGGGATTCCCCAGACAAGAATACTGGAGTGGGTTTCCATGTTCTTCTCCAGAGAATCTTTCAGACACAGGGATCGAACCTGAGTCTCCTATGTCTCCTGCATTGGCAGGTAGGGAAATGGCAATCCACTTCAGTATTCTTGCCTAAAGAATTCCATGGACAGATGAGCCAGGTGGGGTTGCTATTCATGGGGTCTCAAAGAGTCAGACACTACTGAGTGACTACACTTTGTTTACCACTAGCATCACCTAGGAAGCCCCCGGCTATTGCTTGCATGCCTCCAAATCTACTGTATTAATCTCAGGCTTTTGAATACTGCCATTGATAGAATTAGTCTTTCATCTAGTACTCTGTCATCCTTGACTTCAGTTTTCTCCTGACCGAGAAGGCCCTCCAGATCGGAAAGCATGGCATGTTGGGTCCTTGGAACTTAACAGACCACATAGAGTTGCCCAAGGGAAATTCACCAGATGAATTCTGATTCATTTGAGAGATACCTCATTTTTAGAGCCTGATGCCAAAATGTTCGGATCTGCTGTGTTTCCGGTCCCCACCAAGACGGCCCTGGGTTCCACCTCCAGGAGGCCTGGACCCCCTGGCATGATTTTCTGTTTTTTTGGTAACAACTTTATTAAGATATAATTCACATACCATACAATTTATATATCTGAAGCATACAACATGGTGTTTTTTGGTATATTCACAAAGTTGTGTACCCATTGCCACAATCTTATTTTAACACTGATGTATTTGGCTGCATTGAGCCTTAGTTGTGCCATGTGAGATCTTTCATGCAGTTCACAGACTCTTCTGATTGCAGCACACAGGCTTAGTTGCCCAATCGGGGGTCAAACCTGGGGCAAACTCATGTGCAAGGTGGATTCTTAACCACTGGACCACCAGGGAAGACCCCATCAAAACAATTTTAGAACACTCTGACCCAAAAAGAACCCTATACCCTTAAGAAATCACCCCCCCCCCCATTTCCTCTCAAACCCCCATTTTCCTGCTACCAGCAGCCTCTCACAACTGCTGATCTACTTTTTATTTCTTCTGGACATTGCATATAAATGGAATCACACAATAAGCAATCTTTGTGACTACCTTCTTTCATTTAGTGTGCTCTCAAAGTTCATCCGTGTTGTAACATAAGTCAGCACTTTGTTTCTTTTTAGGTTTGAATACTACTCCATTGTATGGATATGTCCATATTTATCCATTCATCAGTTAGATTTTGGTTTATTCACATGTCTTGGATACTATGCCTAAAACTGCTCTGAACATTCATGTACACATTATTGTGTGGACATACATCTTCATTTCTCTTGGATATATGGTTAGAAGTAGTAAAATTATCTCTGGATCTGTTTAAGGCATACAAGTTTTGTGAAACTTGACCAGTTCAACTTATCCTTATTGGCACTGTGGGCCTTTTGGTCAGCTGTGAGGAGAGAAAGGCCTTTCACATGTTAGAAGTGCATTTCAGTACTCACATGGTGGATGGGAAGGTGTCCATTTGTTTCTGACATCCTCTTGTGTAACTGGAACACATTTTGAGAATTTTAACAGGGCTCAGCTTGCTAATCTTTCAACTCTCAATTAAACAGAATTTAGCCTTGTGAGGCTATCCTGTGTTGTGTAATTCAGGATAATATCATTAGATGAACCTTGCATGCCCATGAACCCAAATGGTATGGCTAGGGAAGCTGAGAGTCAGAGTGTATCACACAGTCCAAAATAGAGACTGGACAACTTCTCTATTGAGGGGTTGAACTGTAAGTGCTTATAGTAATATTCTCCACTTTGCAAAAAGCAATGGTTTAATTTCTTGGGTTCAGGCTTAAATTTTCTTTCTTTCTTTTTTAAATTTAATTTTATTTTTTAACTTTACAATATTGTATTGGTTTTGCCATATATTGAAATGAATCTGCCACAGGTATACATTTGTTCCCCATCCTGAACCCTCCTCCCCCCTCCCTCCCCATATCATCCCTCTGGGTCATCCCAGTGCACCAGCCCCAAGCATCCAGTATCGTGCATCAAACCTGGACTGGTGACTCATTTCATACATGATACTATACAAGTTTCAATGCCATTCTCCCAAATCTTCCCATCCTCTTCCTCTCCCACAGAGTCCAAAAGACTGTTCTATACATCAGTGTCTCTTTTGCTGTCTCGTATACAGGGTTATTGTTACCATCTTTCTAAATTCCATATATATGCATTAGTATACTGTATTGGTGTTTTTCTTTCTGGCTTACTTCACTCTGTATAATAGGCTCCGGTTTCATCCACCTCTTTAGAACTGACTCAAATGTATTCTTTCTAATGGCTGAGTAATACTCCATTGTGTATATGTACCACAGCTTTCTTATCCATTCATCTGCTGATGGGCATCTAGGTTGCTTCCATGTCCTGGCTATTATAAACAGTGCTGCAATGAACATTGGGGTACGACGTGGTCTCTTTCCCTTCCTGGTTTCCTCAGTGTGTATGCCCAGCAGTGGGATTGCTGGATCATAAGGCAGTTCTATTTCCAGTTTTTTAAGGAATCTCCACACTGTTCTCCATAGTGGCTGTACTAGTTTACATTCCCACTAACAGTGTAAGAGGGTTCCCTTTTCTCCACACTCTCTCCGGCATTTATTGCTTGTTGACTTTTGGATCACAGCCATTCTGACTGGCGTGAAATGGTACCTCATAGTGGTTTTGATTTGCATTTCTCTGATAATGAGTGATGTGGAGCATCTTTTCATGCATTTGTTAGCCATCTGTATGTCTTCTTTGGAGAAATGTCTATTTAGTTCTTTGGCCCATTTTTTGATTGGGTCATTTATTTTTCTGGAGTTGAGCTGTAGGAGTTGCTTGTATATTTTTGAGATTAGTTGTTTGTCAGTTGCTTCATTTGCTATTATTTTCTCCCATTCTGAAGGCTGCCTTTTCAGCTTGCTAATAGTTTCGTTTGTTGTGCAGAAGCTTTTAAGTTTAATTAGGTCCCATTTGTTTGTTTTTGCTTTTATTTCCAATATTCTGGGAGGTGGGTCATAGAGGATCCTGCTGTGATGTATGTCGGAGAGTGTTTTGCCTATGTTCTTAAAAGCTATATATGACAAACCCACAGCAAACATTATCCTCAATGGTGAAAAATTGAAAGCATT
>NW_011378537.1:0-522 GCF_000754665.1 Bison bison bison
CAACAAGTGAAAAACCATTCACCAATACAATTTCTAATCAATCTTTTAACTACTCAAAAGAATCTGTGTTTAGACAGTTTAGAACATCTCCTGCCTCTCACAGTTGGGAGGCTCTGAACAATCACATGTGGCCCGAAAAACCTATTCAGGCAGGCTAGAGGCTTTCCAAAGGAGTTTGTAGGTTAAACACTGTCACACCCAGGAATTATTAACTGGAAATGTAAGCTAACTCTTTTTTCAGAGAGAGGTAGTGGGGGAGAGCCCCTTGTAAAGTCAGAGGTTTAGGTGAAAGCACAAGCAGAAAGTAGGCAGACTCTGCTTTTGGGGGTATATGCTTGAGAATTTCCAGGGGGACTCCTGAAGCTCGATCCCGCCTTTGCGTATGCCGAGCCTCCTTCCTCATGACCTTTGTCATGGGCGGAGTACCTCACTGGCTCCCAGCAGTGACAGAATTCCAGATGAGCTATTCCAGATTCTGAAAGATGATGCTGTGGAAAGTGCTGCACTCAATATGCAATATGC
>NW_011378538.1:0-909 GCF_000754665.1 Bison bison bison
CTGCCACATCTGAAGCCCCCCAGGACGTGACCTACGCCCAAGTAAACCACTCAACCGTCAGAAGGGGGACGACCACACCCCTGGCTCCCCCGTCAGGGGAGCCCCCAGCAGAGCCCAGTGAGTACGCTACTCTCGCCATTCGCTAGCCCAGGAAGGACCCGACCCCAGGCTCCCGGGACAGATCTCAGACCCCAGGAGGTACGGGAGCTGCCAGCAATGGACACCACCTAACCACCAGCAGCCAGTACCTGGGCTCCTAACAGACCACCAGGTGCCCCGGGGACCCTTTCGGGTCAACTGGTTCTACCCTCAGAAACAGCATCCTGGACCCCCGGTGGCCCAGTGATTAAGAGTCTGCCAACCAATGCATGGGACATGGGTCTGATCCACTTGCTGCCGGACAGCTGAGCCTAGGGGCGCTGCAGCTGCCGAAGCCCTGGTGCCCAGAGCTTCCTCTGAAGCTCTGGTGTTCCTCGAGGGGAGCCAGTGGGTGAGCAGGCCGTGCACAGCCAGGCAGCAGCCTCCACTCGCTGCAACCAGAGAGAGCCCACTCGCAGCAGGGAAGATCCAGCACAGCCACAAATAAACAGATTACTAAAAAACTGAAAGGCATGTTTCATTTCCTTAAAAAAGATGATTAATATCCTCATATTTTATAAAGAAGGCAACAGACTCTCAATTATCAGTGATTTTGAAAAAGGTCAGCACATTACTCCAAACGAAGGGAGGAACAGGGAAACAACAATGACAGGGGTAGCTACCACTGAGGACAAACAAGGAGAGGAAAATCAGAAAAGCCAGAAAGCTTCGTCCCTGAGGGCGTGGACCACACTCACACATGCTAGGCCCAAGGACCAAGTCAGAAAGAGAGAAGGAGTTGCTTTACCGCCATCAGGACACGACGGCAGG
>NW_011378539.1:0-555 GCF_000754665.1 Bison bison bison
ATGAGAAACACTGGGCTGGAAGAAACACAAGCTGGAATCAAGATTGCCGGGAGAAATATCAATAACCTCAGATATGTAGATGACACCACCCTTATGGCAGAAAGTGAAGAGGAACTCAGAAGCTTCTTGATGAAAGTGAAAGTGGAGAGTGAAAAAGTTGGCTTAAAGCTCAACATTCAGAAAACGAAAATCATGGCATCCGGTCCCACCACTTCATGGGAAATAGATGGGGGAACAGTGGAAATAGTTTCAGACTTTATTTCTCTGGGCTCCAAAATCACTACAGATGGTGACTGCAGCCATGAAATTAAAAAGCGCGTACTCCTTGGAAGGAAAGTTATGACCAACCTAGATAGCATATTCAAAAGCAGAGACATTACTTTGCCAACAAAGGTTCGTCTAGTCAAGGCTATGGTTTTTCCTGTGGTCATGTATGGATGTTAGAGTTGGACTGTGAAGAAGCCTGAGCACCGAAGAATTGATGCTTTTGAACTGTGGTGTTGGAAAAGCTCTTGAGAGTCCCTTGGACTGCAAGGAGGTCCAAGCAGTCCATTC
>NW_011378540.1:0-912 GCF_000754665.1 Bison bison bison
ACGTGGGGCGGGGGCTAAAGGAGAGGGAAGGCAAAGAGCCTACAGCACCCGGTATACCCAGGCGGTCTCCCACCCAAGTACTAACCAGGCCCGACCCTGCTTAGCTTCCGAGATCAGATGAGATAGGGCGCGTTCAGGGCGCTATTCGCCTTAGACAGAGGCTGCTGCCACCGGGCGCCCTAAGAGCCAGGCCCTGCATCTCCGTTTCGCTCTGACCTGCCGGTCAGCCATTCCGTCTACAAGTGATTTTACTCTCTCCCCTTTCAATCCCTGCTTTCTGAGAGTCTCTCTCCTTCCATACTTGATGGTGTAATGAATGGATGCCTTAGATCATTTTTCCCTCAACTATTTTTTTTCTCTTTTATTTTTACATTTGATTTCTATGAATTCATCTTCAAGTTTATGGATTATTTCTGCTAGCATCTCAAATGTGCTGTTGAACCTATCAATTTTTCATTTCAATTATTTTAGTTTTCAAATTCCAGAATTTATGTTAGTTTCCTTTAAAAAAATAATTTGTAGCTCTTCATTGAGTCTTCTGTTTGTTGACTTCGTATCATACTGTCATCTAATTCTTCAAACATGGTTCCATTATTTCATTTTGTAGTTATCATTATTTTGATATTTTTATCTTTTGACCTTCATACTGAATTTATAAGTGATATACTTATATGAGTTATCAGTGGTATGTTATACAAATGCTTTACTCACCACCATTACAACATTAGAGTTTTCTGAGTTTAACTGTATACTTACCTGTCCCAGCAGGTTGATAAAGAGTCCAAGCCTAAAGCCCCTTTAAGGAGGAGGCAAGCTTGCTTTCTTTTTCACATTCTTTTACCTAAGACAAGTAGGCATTGTAGGGAGCAGTATCTCAGGTTCAAGGACATTCCTCTTTTTGAGCTTTGGATG
>NW_011378541.1:0-833 GCF_000754665.1 Bison bison bison
CGGGGTCCTACGGAATGTGGAACCACCCACGAGGCCACGTCTGGAATGTCTTCGTGAGACCGGCCTCATCCTGAGGTGCGACCGGAAGGTCGGGAACCCCTTCCAGACAAAGCAGGGGAGTCGACCCTCCTGTCCAGATCAGGAGGGGAGAAAGGGCTCAGAGGAGGGGGTGCCGGAAAACCTCAGTGTTCCTCTCGAGGGAGACCGTGATTTCGGGGAACTTTGTGGGTGGCATCAAGGGTGCCAAGTGCCCTTTCGACCTCCAATCCCTAACGTGGGACTTCTCCTGAGACGCTGTAGCGGGAAAGGGCTTCATCTTGCGATGACGGGGGAGCCACGTGGTTTTTCTCGAGTTACGACGGGATCATCGAATTACGACGGGGAATTCAGGCTGCCTCTTGTGTTGGCCCAGGCAAGTACAATCTTCCATTCCAGTTGCGAAGGAAAGCTGGGGATTGCTCTCGAGTGACTGCAGGGCCAATAGACCTCATTTAGGCTTGTGTCTAGAAGCCAATGTTCCTCTCCAGGGGCGACAGGGATCTCGGGGTTGCATTCCAGACGCACCCGAGGAGACAGGCATTCATCTCGAGTGGAAGCAAAGAACCCCGCTCTGCTCTCGAATCGCGACGGGTATCTCTTGGAGCTCACTGGGTGGACTCAAGGGAGTCAAGCCTCCTGAGGCGTTTGGAGAGAGGTCGCGAGATTGGTCTCTAGGCCATGCAGGAGACGAAGGCCCTCATCTCTCGATGACGGGGGAATCTCGGGGTTGTTCTCGAGCGGCGGCCCCAGTGTGCGGTTTCTCACGAGGTACGACGGCGAGGTCAGTGAGCCTC
>NW_011378542.1:0-779 GCF_000754665.1 Bison bison bison
CCTGCTGAGCTGTGTGATTCCTTCCGGCTCATCTCCTTGACAATTGCCAGCTGAGCTGCATGATTCCTGCCTGGTCACCTGCTTGATTATTGCCAGTTGAGCAGTATGATTCATCACTGCCGAGCTCCATGCTTATTGCCTGCTGATTGCCTGGTTCGTGTCTGCTTAGCTCTTTGAGTATTGCCTCGTGAGGTCCCTGTTCGGGCGCCACCTGCCGGGGACCAGCCCCAGCTGATCCAGGGTATTCGAAGGAGAGATGGCCTAGGCGACTATTTATATGCTAATCAGAGATGTCAAGAATAATAGTATGAGGAGAGCTCAGTAGGAAAATTCGGTGGAGAAAAGAGACTGAGTACCTTGGTTTACGCGGGAAACCAATCAAACCTCAAGAGAAGAAATTTGCACCACTTCCTTAGGCCGCTGGCGCCCTCTCGAATAGCGGAAGGTGCCTCACCCTAGACACCTTCTCGAGTGGGTCTTAGCAGCCCAGGCATAATTAGTAAGCATGGTGGGTTCTGGGCTCCAGATGGAGACTCAGCTGGAAGTTCAAAGGAAGAATGACAAGGAACTTTATGAATTGGAGCTGTAAGTTAACTCTTTGACAGAGAGAGCGAGATGGTGGTGGGGGACAACCCCCAGTGAAATCAGAGGTGAGAGCACAAAGCAATACAGTAGGCAGACTCTGTTTTTTTGGGGGGAAGAGATGCTCGAGAACATCCGGGTGGACTCCTGAGGATCGATCCCGAATTTGCGAATGCCGAGCCTCCTTCCTCATGAAC
>NW_011378543.1:0-1164 GCF_000754665.1 Bison bison bison
TGTTTTTTTTTTTTTTTTTCTAGTGTGCTCCTCCTCATCATTGTACCACTGATACAAATAAGGGCCTGCTGTCCCCTTGTGTTATGGTGCAAACTAGTCTTGTGTAAGCATGTCACAGAAGAGAATTGCAAAATGAGGAAGTAAAAATAAGCAAAGAAGGGTGAACTAGCCCAGAAATGACAGAAGCTACAGATTGAAACTCTGAAGCTAATGTAGAAACTGTGCAATTCAAGGACAGCAATAGTATTGGACAACAAGTAGAAGCAGGAAAAAGAGATTGTCTGACACTGATCTGGCACCACTAAACTCACAACAATTCCTCTAGAGAAATTGGTAGATTATTCTTTACTGTTTTCATGTTTTTTAATTAAACACTCTTTTGTTCCTTATCATTCCCTTTAATTTCATTTCTATATACCACAATATAAATGTTTGATAATTATTTTGACTTCTAAATTTTCTCCAGTAATCATAAGAGTTTAAATCCTATTCTAGGTTCTTAATCTTTGATTTTGAAACTTTTTATTAATAAATGTTTATCCTTTAGGAATTCTGTATTTAGAATCTATTTTCACTTATTAATTTAATTCCTAGTTGATTGCACTCTTGCCTTTTTACTCTCCCTTTACTCCTCCTAGAAACCTTTATCTCCCTCCTCAGTTTGCTCTGATCCATATAACTCTGTCAATTCCTTTAACTGTTTTTGATTATGGAAAGTTGCTTCACCATCAACCTTGGGTTTTCTCCTCTGTTCTGAGGATGCAGAATTCTTAATGTGACTGTAACTCAGCACCAAAATGCAGAGGCCATGAAGTTAATCCAGAGCTTTAGATCATTGTTGAACTCCTGACACCAATGAACTTTAAAAAGAAGCAAAGTCAAAAGGTTCCATGCCTACATGGAAATGAAACCCCAAGCTGAAACCAGCAATTTCAGTGCAAGACAACTCACACCTATTCTCCAGCAAAGCAGCAACACAAAAATGAACATTATAAAAGGTACTACCTGAAGCCGTACCAAACCCACAGACACCACAATGCACATTACAGGACAATTCATTGCATTTCATAGAGAAGTGATCCAGCACCACCTGACAGACCACAGGCACACAATATCCCAAACATTAAAGCTTGAAAACTTACAGGTTCAGTCCCACCCACAAAG
>NW_011378544.1:0-991 GCF_000754665.1 Bison bison bison
ATTCCCATCTATGTTATTTGTTGTTATTCCTTTGTTTCCTTGAATATTCGTTCATTGTGTATATTTATTTGTTTGTTTTTATTTTGATTAATGTGTATTTTGATATGTTTTGTCTTGGATTTATCCCTGTGGAACACTCTGGGGTTTTTCATCTTAGATGTCTATTCCCTTTCCTATTTCAGGGAAGTTTTTAGCTATTTTCTCCTCAAATATTTTCTCATGCCCTTTCCTTTTGTCTTCTTTCTCCAAGAAACCTATGACTTAAATGTGGGGCATTTAACATTGTCCCAGAAGTCTCTGAGGCTGTCTTCATTTCTCTATTTTTTTTTTCCTGTTCTGCTTCACTTATTTTCAACATTCTATCTTCCAGCTCACTTAGTCCTTCTTCTGCTTCAGTTACTCTACTGTTTTTGTTGTACAGAGTGATTTCTATCTCAGTTATTGCATTGTTCATTATTGATTGACTATTCATTACTTCTTCTAGGTCCTTTTAAAACACCCCTTTGATCTTCTCAATACATGTCTAAAGTCTATTTATCTGTAGCTCCATTTATTTCCAAGACTTTGACTATTATTATGCTGAATTGTTTTCCTGTAGACTTCTTATCTCCTCCTCTTTCATTGATTTGTTGATTTTTATTGTGTTCCTTCACCTGCTGGATATGTCTCTGTCTTTTCATGTTGTTTAGATGGCTGTCTTTGAGGTCTATTTTCTTCAAATGGGAGGGTCATCATTGCTGTTAATTGGTTAGACTCCTCCCAGTGAATGTGGTGGGACCAGTGGATTGTGAAGGTTTTCTAGTTGAAGGAATTATTTTGTTGTTGTTATAGAAGATGGCTGTGGATCTCATTTTTTTCTGAGAGTCAATGCAGTGTTCATGAGAGAATTAGGGGGTTCTATTATGGCTTTGATTGCAGTTGAGCTATTTCAAATCCTAGAAGATGATGCTGTGGAAGTGATGCACTCAATATGCCAGGAAATTTGAAAATC
>NW_011378545.1:0-917 GCF_000754665.1 Bison bison bison
CTGTCCCGCGGGTCTCCGTCTGGGGCTCCCTTGGCGTGCCTCAGGCAATCCCAGGGGGCTGCACCAGCTCCAGCCCCAGCCCCAGCCCCACCCCCACCCCACCCCACCCCCATCCTCGCCGGCGAACGCCCGAGCTCGCGCGCACCCGCGCGCACACACAGATATATGTGCACAGACGGTGCATGTATCTTGTTCAGTTATAATTTTGGTGGATATATGCCTGGGAGTGGGACTGCTGAATATGGTACTTCTAGTTTTAGTTCCTTTAGGAACCTCCATACTCTTTTCCATAGTGGGTCTACCAACTCGCATTCCTACTAAAGGTGGAGGCGAGTTCCCTTTTCTCCACATCCTCTCCAGCATTTGTTATCTACAGACTTTTCCATGAGGACCATTCTGACTAATGTGAAGTGGAACTTCGTTGTAGTTTGGAGTTGAGTCTGTCCAATCATGAGTGATGTGGAGCAAGATGACCTTTTTTAAAATGCAGATGCAATTCTATCA
Organism: Bison bison bison; assembly: GCF_000754665.1. Lineage (NCBI taxonomy): Eukaryota > Metazoa > Chordata > Mammalia > Artiodactyla > Bovidae > Bison > Bison bison. The sequence continues at coordinate 505 of NW_011378545.1, forward strand.
CCTCCCTGCTCCAACTGCTCTTGTATTTTCCCATCATAGTGAAGATATGACCAAATCCCTTCATTGCTTGGTCCCCACTTTCTTCTCTGATTTCTTTTCACTGGAATGCCCTCTGCACTCTTTTGGTTCCATCCCATAGGGCATTTTTCATTTCTTGAATGTACTAAGGTCCCTTGTCACGTAGCCTTCCAAGATGCTATTTTACCTGCCTGAAATTCTTCCTGCATCTCAACCCTGGTTTACGTTGGTTCAACCTATGGATCTCAACTCAATTATTAGTCTGAAAAGCCTTCTCTGACACCCAGTTTTTGGTGAGGGAAGAGGCCCCTATAGAAGTTCTCAAAGTATCTGCCTGTTATTTATCATTAGATTAGTCTCAGTGAAAGAAGGAACTGTGTTTCTTCTTCTCTCAG
>NW_011378546.1:0-810 GCF_000754665.1 Bison bison bison
AACACATATATATGGGATTTCAAAAGATGTAACCATAACCCTGTATATGAGACAGCAAAAGAGACAAAGATGTATAGAACAGTCTTTTGGACTCTGTGGGAGAGGAAGAGGGTGGGATGATTTGGGAGAATGGCATTGAAACATGTATAATATCATATATGAAACGAGTCGCCAGTCCAGGTTCGATGCATGATACTGGATGCTTGGGGCTGGTGCACTGGGACGACCCAGAGGGATGGTATGGGGAAGGAGGAGGGAGGAGAGTTCAGGATTGGGAACACATGTATACCTGTGGCGGATTCATTTTGATATATGGCAAAACCAAAACATTATTGTTAAAGTTAAAAAATAAAATAAAAAATAAATTCACTTAAAAAGTAAATAAAGACATCCAGCCAAAGGAATTAAGCCAGTCATAAAAAAAGACAAATACTATACGTTTCCACTTATATGAAATATAACATAGTCAAGCAATAGAAAGGAACAAAGTAGAATGATGGAGTCCAGGATCTAGGGCAACAGGGAAGAAAAGAGGAGTTGTTGTTTAATGGGACAGGTGATGGGTATAGCGTTTCAATTTTGCAAGATGAAAAGGTGTAAAGATATGTTTCATAACAATATGATAAAGGAATTCCATGGTAGTTCAGAAGTTAGGACTCCACGCTTTCCTATCAGGGGCCTGGGTATGGTTCTCAACCAGGAAACTGTCATTCAAGCTGCATAGCACAGCGAAAAACAATGACAACAACAACAAAACAACACTGTGACTGTATGTGTGTGTGTGTGTGTGTGTGTGTGTGTGTGTGTTTA
>NW_011378547.1:0-626 GCF_000754665.1 Bison bison bison
GAGTTGCGAAGGAAAGCTGGGGATTGCTCTCGAGTGACTGCAGGGCCAATAGACCTCATCTAGGCTTGTGTCCAGAAGGCAATGTTCCTCTCCAGGGGGGACCGGGATCTCGGGGTTGCATTCCAGACGCACCCGGGGAGACAGGCATTCATCTCGAGTGGAAGCAAAGAACCCCGCTCTGCTCTCGAGTCGCGACGGGTATCTCTTGGAGCTCACTGGGTGGACTAAAGGGAGTCAAGCCTCCTGAGGCGTTTGGAGAGAGGTCGCGAGGTTGGCCTCTAGGCCATGCAGGAGACGAAGGCCCTCATCTAGGCGATGACGGGGGAGTCTCGGGGTGGTTCTCGAGCGGCGGCCCCAGGGTGCGGTTTCTCACCAGGTACGACAGTGAGGTCAGTGAGCCTCTCGTGGGGCGCCAGGGAAGTCGGGTCTCCATGCGAGTGGCGAGGGGGAGCGCGTCATTTCTCTCGAGTCATGCTAGGGGAACCTGGCCTCGAGACGTGTTGAAGAAGGTCTCTCGAGGTCTTTCTCGGGTTGAGGCAGGAAACCCTGGCTTCCCTCGACTTGTGCAGGTGACCTCAGGGGGCTTCTCATGGTGGCTCTGAGAAGTCAGGGAAACTGGAGGTGGG
>NW_011378547.1:4966-5428 GCF_000754665.1 Bison bison bison
TCGAGGTCTTTCTCGGGTTGAGGCAGGAAACCCTGGCTTCCCTCGACTTGTGCAGGTGACCTCAGGGGGCTTCTCATGGTGGCTCTGAGAAGTCAGGGAAACTGGAGGTGGGGGGGGGCCTATCGGGACTCCACGGGGTTTGGTGCATTGGAAGAGGGCCTCATCTCCAGTTGAGGCAGGAACCTCAGGGTTCCTGTGATTTCAGACTCCGATCGCAGGGTCCCTGCAGACTGGGGACAGGAGAGTCAGGCCTCGTCTTGGGTTGAGGCATGGAACTCCGCTTGCCTCTCGAGGTGTCCCCGGGGAGAGAGGCCACTTGTCGAGCGGTATTTGGAACCTGGGGGTCTTTTCCGGACGATGCACGGGCGAGTCACTGCCCCTTCGTGTTGACTTCATTCACAGGGTGGAGTTCGGAGAGGTGTCCGGGCATCGGGTTCTTACCGAAGAGGGGACCGGGAAATC
>NW_011378548.1:0-755 GCF_000754665.1 Bison bison bison
AGCACTGATTCAAGGGTGCGCATATCATTAGCCCTTTGATGGAAAAGGGCTGGTTTCCGCTGTCCTGAGTAGGGAGCCAGAATATTGCATGTTCGGAAAGATCGCCTGAGTAGTGGGCTTTCTTTCCACACGTCAACCCGAACTGGCCATGTTTGAAGAAAAGAACCGCCAAGGCGGGGGTTTCTGAGCGAGATGAGGCGCTGAGAAGTCGGAGGGCTTGAGGCAAGTGTTAAACAGCGCAGGCGATGAGAATATTGGCGAGAGGACGCTGGGACAGAGTCCTGCACCACGTGAAATCCGGCGGGGGTTGCGGGTGGGTGAGGCTGTTGCGGTTAAGACGGTTGCAAAGTGTTGCGGACAGCGAGAAAGCCGATGTCGCCACGAGACCAGAGGCTGTGGGGCACTGGGGGCGGTGTTGCGCTCACTTTAGATGCCGCGGTGGCTAAGATTATTCGCTGTCGGACGATGGGCGGGCTTGGTGCTCAAAGTGAAGCACAGCGGAAGCGAGGAGACTCTTGGCTATGGGGTGATGGGAGGGCGTTTCTCATACTGGGAACCTGCTTGGCTTTGAGACGCTGAGTCCGCGTTGCGGACACAGTGAAACGTGACGGTGGCGAAAATCTACTGACGGTGGCACGATTGGACAGCTTTGCGACAAAGTTAAACCCGGCGAAGGGATGAGACTACCGGACGATGGATGGGTGTGGTCCACACAGGGGAACCTGGAAGTGGCGACGAGACTATTCGCTGTGGCA
>NW_011378549.1:0-692 GCF_000754665.1 Bison bison bison
TCACATATTGCTGAAGCCTGGCTTGGAGAATTTTGAGCATTACTTTACTAGCGTGTGAGATGAGTGCAATTGTGCAGTAGTTTGAGCATTCTTTAGCATTGCCTTTCTTTGGGATTGGAATGAAAACTGACCTTTTCCAGTCCTGTGGCCACTGCTGAGTTTTCCAAATGTGCTGGCATATTGACTACAACACTTTCACAGCATCATCTTTCAGGATTTGAAATAGTTCAACTGGAGTTCTATCAGCTCCACTAGTCTTTGTTCATAGTGATGCTTTCTAAGGCCCACTTGACTTCACATTCCAGGATGTTTGGCTTTAGGTGAGTGATCACACCATCGTGATTATCTTGGTCGTGAAGATCTTTTTTGTACAGTTTTCTGTGTATTCTTCCCACCTCTTCTTAATATCTTCTGCTTCTGTTAGGTCCATACCATTTCTGTCCTTTATCGAGCCCATCTTTGCATGAAATGTTCCCTTGGTATCTCTAATTTTCTTGAAGAGATCTCTAGTCTTTCCCATTCTGTTGTTTTCCTCTATTTCTTTGCATTGATCGCTGAAGAAGGCTTTCTTATCTCTTCTTGCTATTCTTTGGAACTCTGCATTCAGATGCTTATATCCTTCCTTTTCTCCTTTGCTTTTTGCTTCTCTTCTTTTCACAGCTGTTTGTAAGGTCTCCCCAGACAGCCATTTT
>NW_011378550.1:0-733 GCF_000754665.1 Bison bison bison
ATGCCTCAACCCAAGACGAGGCCTGACTCTCCTGTCCCCAGTCTGCAGGGACCCTGCGATCGGAGTCTGAAATCAGAGGTACCCTGCGGTTCCTGCCTCAACTGGAGATGAGGCCCTCTTCCAATGCACCAAGCCCAGTGGGGTCCCGAGAGGTCCCTCCCACATCCAGTTTCCCTGACTACTCAGAGCCACCATGAGAAGCCCCCTGAGGTCACCTGCACAAGTCGAGGGAACCCAGGGTTTCCTGCCTCAACACGAGAAAGACCTCGAGAGATCTTCTTCAGCACGTCTCCAGGCCAGATTCCCTACCATGGCTCGGGAGAAATGACGGGCTCCCCCTCGCCACTCGCATGGAGACCCGACTTCCCTTGCGCCCTACGAGAGGCTCACTGACCTCGCCGTCGTACCTCGTGAGAAACCGCACACTGGGGCCGCCGCTCGAGAACAACCCCGAGATTCCCCCGTCATCGAGAGATGAGGGCCTTCGTCTCCTGCATGGCCTAGAGACCAATCTCGCGAGCTCTCTCCAAACGCCTCAGGAGGCTTGACACCCTTTAGTTCACCCAGTGAGCTCCAGGAGATACCCGTCGCGATTCGAGAGCAGAGCGGGGTTCTTTGCTTCCACTCGAGATGAATGCCTGTCTCCCGGGTGCGTCTGGAATGCAACTCCGAGATCCCTGTTGCCCCTGGAGAGGAACATGGCTTCTGGACACAAGCCTAGATGAGGTCTATT
>NW_011378551.1:0-530 GCF_000754665.1 Bison bison bison
TTCGATTCTGTGTGACCCCATAGACGGCAGCCCACCAGGCTCCCCTGTCCCTGGGATTCTCCATGCGAGAACACTGGAGTGGGTTGCCATTTCCTTCTCCAATAGCATCAAATCTAGGGGGGAAGAAACCAGTTCTGAATGCTCAGTGACCCTTTCTTCTCCTCATCCTAGGACTTACACACACTCCTTTTGTAAAATCACCCTGTCCCTCACTGAGTCCCCAGTGAGGAGACCTCAGGTGTACCCAGAGCTTATCACCATGGAAATGGGCTAAGCCTGCCAATAAGGAGGCCCCAGCTCAACCTGGACACATTGTTGTGCCAATACTCCAGACTCGGCCTGAGAAACTAATAAAAGTGACAGAGTTCTTACTTATTCCAAATCCATGAGATAAAAAAGAGTGGATGGATCTGGCCCTTGGAAGGATCTGACGATCTCATGTAATAGCAAATGAGTTGTTTTGTTGTGTATAATTATGTATCAACATGCTAGCTCTCCAATTGTCTGCTTTATTGCTGTGTTTTGTTGTC
>NW_011378552.1:0-730 GCF_000754665.1 Bison bison bison
AGGTGACCTCAGGGGGCTTCTCATGGAGGCTCTGAGAAGTCAGGGAAACTGGAGGTGGGAGGGGCCTCTCAGCACTCCACTGGGTTTGGTGCATTGGAAGAGGGCCTCATCTCCAGTTGAGGCAGGAACCTCAGGGTTCCTCTGATTTCAGACTCCGATCCCAGTGTCCCTGCAGACTTGGGAAAGGAGAGTCAGGCCTCGTCTTGTGTTGAGGCATGGAACTCCGCTTGCCTCTCGAGGTGTTCCCGGGGAGACAGGCCACTTGACGAGCGGTATTTGGAACCTGGGGGTTTTTACCCGACGATGCACGGGCGAGTAACTACCACCGCTTCGTTTTGACTTCATTCACAGGGAGGAGTTCGAAGAGGTGTCCGGGCATCGGGTTCTTATCAAGAGGGGACCGGGAAATCGGGGTCCTTCGGAATGTGGAACCACCCACGAGGCCACGTCTGGAATGTCGTCGTGAGACCGGCCTCATCCTGAGGTGCGACCGGAAGGTCGGGAACCCCTTCCAGACAAAGCAGAGGAGTCGACCCTCCTGTCCAGATCAGGAGGGTAGAAGAGGCTCAGAGGAAGTGGTGCCGGAAAACTTCGGTGTTCCTCTCGAGGGAGACCTGGATGTCGGGGCACTTTGTGGGTCGCATCAAGGGTGACAAGTACCGTTTCGAACTCCAATTCCTAAAGTGGGACTTCTCCTGAGACGCTGTAGCGGCACAGGGCTACATCTTGC
>NW_011378553.1:0-800 GCF_000754665.1 Bison bison bison
CGGGTATCTCTCGGAGCTCACTGGGTGGACTAAAGGGAGTCAAGCCTCCTGAGCTGTTTGGAGAGAGGTCGCGAGGTTGGCCTCTGGGCCATGCAGGAGACGAAGGCCCTTATCTTCGCGATGACGGGGGAGTCTTGGGGTGGATCTCGAGCGGCGGCCACAGGGTGCGGTTTCTCACGAGGTCCGACGGCGAGGTCAGTGAGCTTCTCGTGGGGCGCCAGGGAAGTCGAGTCTCCATGCGAGTGGCGAGGGGGAGCGCGTCATTGCTCTCGAGTCATGGTAGGGGAATCTGGCCTCGCGAAGTGTTAAAGAAGGTCTCTCGAGGTCTTTCTCGGGTTGAGGCTGGAAACCCTGGCTTCCCTCGACTGGTGCAGGTGACCTCATGGGGCTTCTCATGGTGGCTCTGAGAAGTCAGGGAAACTGGAGGTGGGAGGGGCCTCTCGGGACTCCGCGGGGTTTGGTGCATTGGAAGAGGGCCTCATCTCCAGTTGAGGCAGGAACCTCATGGTTCCTCTGATTTCAGACTCCGATCGCAGGGTCCCTGCAGACTGGGGACAGGAGAGTCAGGCCTCGTCTTGGGTTGAGGCATGGAACTCCCCTTGCCTCTCGAGGTGTCCCCGACGAAAGAGGCCACTTGTCGAGCTGGATTTGGAACCTTGGGGTCTTTTCCGGACGATTCACGGGCGAGTCCCTGCCCCTTCGTGTTGACTAAATTCACAGGGCGGAGTTCGGAGAGGTGTCCGGGCATCGGGTTCTTATCAAGAGGGGACCGGGAAATCGGGGGTGCTTCGCAATGTGGA
>NW_011378554.1:0-1043 GCF_000754665.1 Bison bison bison
GCTTTAGGTGTAAAGTTAGGTCATTTATTTGAGGTTTCTCTTGTTTCTTGAGGTAAGCTTGATTTCTATGAACCTTCCCCTTCAGATCAGATCAGTCGCTCAGTCATGCCCAACTCTTTGCGACCCTATGAATCACAGCATGCCAGGCCTTCCTGTCCATCACCAAAATCTGGAGTCACTGAGACTCATGCCCATGGAGTCAGTGATGCCATCCAGCCATCTGATCCTAGTCTTCCCCTTCTCCTCCTGCCCCCAATCCCTCCCAGCATCAGAGACTTTTCCAATGAGTCAAGTCTTCGCATGAGGTGGCCAAATTACTTGAGCTTCAGCTTTAGGATCATTCCTTCCAAAGTAATCCCAGGGCTGATCTCTTTCAGAATGGACTGGTTGGTTTTCCTTGCAGTCCAAGGGACTCTCAAGAGTCTTCTCCAACACCACTGTTCAGAAGCATCAATTCTTCGGCACTCAGGCTTCTTCAGAGTTCAACTCTCACATCCATACATGAGCATAGGAAAAACCATAGCCTTGACTAGACGAACCTTTTTTGGTAAAGGAATGTCTCTGCTTTTGAATCTGCCCTCTAGGTTGGTCATAACTCTCCTTTCAAGGAGTAAGTGTCTTTTAATTTGATGGCTGCAGTCACCTTCTGCAGTGATTTTGGAGCCCCCCAAAAATAAAATCTGACATTGTTTCCACTGTTTACCCATCTATTTCCCATGAACTGGTGGGACTGGAGGTCATGGTCTTCGTTTTCTGAATGTTGAGCTTTAAGCCAACTTTTTCACTCTTCACTTTCACTTTCATCAAGAGGCTTTTGAGTTCCTCTTCACTTTTCTGCCATAAGGGTCGTATAATCTGCATATCTGAAGTTATTGATATTTCTCCCAGCAATCTTGATTCCAGCTTGTATTTCTTCCAGTCCAGCGTTTCTCATGATGTACTCTGCATAGAAGTTAATAAACAGGGTGACAATATACAGCCTTGATGTACTCTTTTCCTATTTGGGACCAGTCTGTTGTTCCATGTCCAGATCTAACTGTTGC
>NW_011378555.1:0-802 GCF_000754665.1 Bison bison bison
GCAAACGCCAGCTTAAAACTCAACATTCAAAAATGAAGATCATGGCTTCTGGCCCCATGATTGAGAGATTTCACTTTCACTTTTCACTTTCCTGCATTGGAGATGGAAATGGCAGCCTACTCCAGTGTTCTTGCCTGGAGAACCCAAGGGGCAGGGGAGCCTGGTGGGCTGACGTCTATGGGGTCACACAGAGTCGGACACGACTGAAGTGACTTAGAAACAGTAGCAGCCGCAGATGGGGAAACAATGGAAAGGCTGAGAGACTTTATTGTCTTGGCTTCAAAATCACTGTAGATGGTGGCTGCAGCATAAAATTAAAAGATACTTGCTTCTTGGAAGAAAAGCTATGACCAACCTAGGCAGGATATTTAAAAACAGAGATATTACTTCGCCAACAAAAGTCTTTCTAGTCCAAGCTATAATTTGTCCAGTAGTCATATATGGATGTGAGAGTTGGACTATACAGAAAGCTGAGCCCTGAAAAATTGATGCTTTTGAAGTGTGGTGTTGGAGAAGACTCTTGAGAGTCCCTTGGACAGCAAGGGAATAAAATTAGTAAGTAAGACATTCAGTCCTGAATATTTATTGGAAGCACTGATGCTAAAGCTGAATTTGGCCACCTGATGCAAATAACTGACTCTTGCAAATGACCTCAGTGTTGAGAAAGATTGAAGGCAGGAGGAGAAGCAGAAGACAGGATGAGATTGAGTCCATCACTAACTCAATGGAGATGAGTTTGAGCAAGCTATGGAAGTTCGTGATGAACAGAGGAGTCTGGTGTGTCACAGTCCTTGGGGTTACA
>NW_011378556.1:0-717 GCF_000754665.1 Bison bison bison
AGGAACCCTGAGGTTCCTGCCTCAACTGGAGATGAGGCCCTCTTCCAATGCACCAAACCCAGTGGAGTGCCGAGAGGCCCCTCCCACTTCCAGTTTCCCTGACTTCTCAGAGCCACCATGAGAAGCCCCCTGAGGTCACCTGCACAAGTCAAGGGAAGCCAGGGTTTCTGCCTCAACCCGAGAAAGACCTCAAGAGACCTTCTTCAACACGTCTCGAGGCCAGATTCCCCTACCATGACTCGAGAGCAATGACGCGCTCCCCCTCGCCACTCGCATGGAGACCCGACTTCCCTGGCGCCCCACGAGAGGCTCACTGACCTCGCTGTCGTACCTAGGGAGAAACCACACACTGTGGCCGCCGCACGAGAACAACCCTGAGACTCCCCCATCATCGCGAGTTGAGGGCCTTCGTCTCCTGTATGGCCTAGAGACCAATCTCTCGACCTCTCTCCAACGCCTCAGGAGGCTTGACTCCCTTTAGTCCACCCAGTGAGCTCCAAGAGATACCCGTCGCGACTTGAGAGCAGAGCGGGGTTCTTTGCTTCCACTCGACATGAATGCCTGTCTCCCCGGGTGTGTCTGGAATGCAACCCTGAGAAACCTGTCGCCCCTGGAGAGGAACATTGGCTTCTGGACAGAAGCCTAGATGAGGTCTATTGGCCCTGCAGTCACTCGAGAGCAATCCCCAGCTTTCCTTCGCAACTCGAATGGAAGATT
>NW_011378557.1:0-536 GCF_000754665.1 Bison bison bison
GCCTGAGGACAGCTACTGAGCAATCCTATACAGTCTGAGTGGTGGTCACAGTATCTAAAGAGTGTTAAAACTACATAAGCATGGAGTATGGATGTGAGAATTTCCTGAACAGATGAAAACATTTAAGCCATGTAAGAAAACTAAAACCAACTTATTTCACAAAAGTAAGTGAAACTCAAGCCAGGTTTGTTTTGTAAATGGCTCTGACAATCATAAAAGAAACAGAAGTCAACCACATAAAAATGGCAAGAAAAACTTCTACTGTAGTAACCAATCATTGTAAAAATTAATAACGTCTTCATTTTTGCTCTGTAAGTCATTCTGTAATTTCATGCCCCTGAACTTCACATCAGTCTTTTAATTTGGAATCTCCCCATTTGTGAACTGCTTTTATATCCACAATAAACTCTTACTAAATATTACTTACTGATTTGGTGGTTTTAATTTTTCCTATTTCTGGATTTTGGGCTATGTTGATAAACTAAACAAAGGAAACTCAAGCAACGTGTAACCTGTGCTATAACTTTTGTTTTTAA
>NW_011378558.1:0-856 GCF_000754665.1 Bison bison bison
AAAACCACCGTGGTTCCCCCGTCCCCGCAAGATGTAGCCCTGTGCCGCTACAGCGTCTCAGGAGAAGTCCCACTTTAGGAATTGGAGTTCGAAACGGTACTTGTCACCCTTGATGCGACCCACAAAGTGCCCCGACATCCCGGTCTCCCTCGAGAGGAACACCGAAGTTTTCCGGCACCACTTCTTCTGAGCCTCTTCTACCCTCCTGATCTGGACAGGAGGGTCGACTCCTTTGCTTTGTCTGGAAGGGGTTCCCGACCTTCCGGTCGCACCTCAGGATGAGGCCGGTCTCACTACGACATTCCAGACGTGGCCTCGTGGGTGGTTCCACATTCCGAAGGACCCCGATTTCCCTTTCCCCTCTTGATAAGAACACGATGCCCGGACACCTCTTCGAACTCCACCCTGTGAATGAAGTCAACACGAAGGGGTAGTGACTCGCCCGTGCATCGTCGGGAAAAAACCCCCAGGTTCCAAATACCGCTCGACAAGTGGCCTGTCTGCCCGGGAACACCTCCAGGGGCAAGCGGAGTTACATGCCTCCACACAAGACGAGGCCTGACTCTCCTTTCCCACATCTGCAGGGACCCCTGGATCGGAGTCTGAAATCAGAGGAACCCTGAGGTTCCTGCCTCAACTTGAGATGAGGCCCTCTTCCAATGCACCAAACCCAGTGGAGTGCCGAGAGGCCCCTCCCACCTCCAGTTTCCCTGACTTCTCAGAGCCACCATGAGAAGCCCCCTGAGGTCACCTGCACAAGTCGAGGGAAGCCAGGGTGTCCTGCCTCAACCCGAGAAAGACCTCGAGAGACCTTCTTCAACACGTCTCGAGGCCAGATTCCCCTACTATGACTTGA
>NW_011378558.1:4085-4518 GCF_000754665.1 Bison bison bison
TGCCTCAACCCAAGACGAGGCCTGACTCTCCTGTCCCAAGTCTGCAGGGACCTTGCGATCGGAGTCTGAAGTCAGAGGAACCCTGACGTTCCTGCCACAACTGGAGATGAGGCCCTCTTCCAATGCACCAAACCCAGTGGAGTGCCGAGAGGCACCTCCCACCTCCAGTTTCCCTGACTTCAGAGCCACCATGAGAAGCCCCCTGAGATCACCTGCACAAGTCAAGGGAAGCCAGGGTTTCTGCCTCAACACGAGAAAGACCTCGAGAGACCTTCTTCAACAGGTCTCGAGGCCAGATTCCCCTACCATGACTCGAGAGCAATGACACGCTCCCCCTCGCCACTCGCATGGAGACCCGACTTCCCTGGTGCCGCACGAGAGGCTCACTGACCTCGCCGTCGTACCTAGGGAGAAACCGCACACTGTGGCCGCC
>NW_011378559.1:0-626 GCF_000754665.1 Bison bison bison
AACTTATTTTTCTCTAAAGGTGGTTGGTCAGGAGCCACCCTCCAAAAAAGCATTAGATAAAGTTGCATTCCTACAGAGCAAAGGTGTGGTGGGCTATAACAAGAAAAAGAATTAACTCAAGGGTCCCAGGTTACAAACATTAAAGCTACTACTTACACCAATTATATTAATCAATACACTGCCAGGGACACAGCAGGTAAGGGATATGGAAACTTAGCAGCAAACAATGGCCCAACAAGTGAAAACCATTCACCAATACAATTTCTAATCAATCTTTTAATTACTCAAAAGAATCTGTGTTTAGACAGTTTAGAACATCTCCTGCCTCTCACACTTGGGAGGCTCTGAACAGTCACATGTGGCCGGAAAAACCTATTCAGGCAGGCTAGAGGATTTCCAAAGGAGTTTGTAGGTTAAACACTGTCACACCCAGGAATTATTAACTGGAACTGTAAGCTAACTCTTTTTTCAGAGAGAGGTAGTGGGGGAGAGCCCCCCGTAAAGTCAGAGGTTTAGATGAAAGCACAAGCAGAAAGTAGGCAGACTCTGGTTTTGGGGGTATATGCTCGAGAATTTCCAGGGGGACTCCTGAAGCTCGATCCCGCCTTGCGTATGCCGAGCCTCCT
>NW_011378560.1:0-725 GCF_000754665.1 Bison bison bison
ATCTCCGCGAGTGACGGGGGAGGTCTCGGGGTGGGTTCTCGAGCGGGGCCCCAGGGTGCGGTTTCTCACGAGGTACGACGGCGAGGTCAGTGAGCCTCTCGTGGGGCGGCCAGGGAAGTCGGGTCTCCATGCGAGTGGCGAGGGGGAGCGCGTCATTCCTCTCGAGTCATGGTAGGGGAATCCGGCCTCGAGACGTGCTGAAGAAGGTCTCTCGAGGTCTTTCTCGGGTTGAGGCAGGAAACCCTGGCTTCCCTTGCCTTGTGCAGGTGACCTCAGGGGTCTTCTCATGGTGGCTCTGAGAAGTCAGGGAAACTGGAGGTGGGGGGGGGCCTCTCGGGACTCCACGGGGTTTGGTGCATTGGAAGAGGGCCTCATCTCCAGTTGAGGCAGGAACCTCAGGGTTCCTCTGATTTCAGACTCCGATCGCAGGGTACCTACAAACTGGGGAAAGGAGAGTGAGGCCTCGTCTTGGGTTGAGGCATGGAACTCCGCTTGCCTCTCGAGGTGTCCCCGGGGAGAGAGGCCACTTGTCGAGCTCGATTTGGAATCTGGGGTTTTTTCCGGACGATGCACGGGTGAGTCACTGCCCCTTCGTGTTGACTTCATTCACAGGGTGGAGTTCGGAGAGGTGTCCGGGCATCGGGTTCTTACCAAGAGGGGACCCGGAAATCGGGGTGCTTCGCAATGTGGAAGCACCCACGAGGCCACGTCTGGAATGTCGTCGT
>NW_011378561.1:0-1000 GCF_000754665.1 Bison bison bison
GTGCATGATAGCCACCTGAGCAGTGCATGATCAGCAACGTCATCACTGTATGATCCAGCCACCGTGGTCACGTGCACTAATCAGGCACGTGAAGAGTGCATGATCAGTCACGTGATCAGTGTATGAGAGCCACCTTTTCAGCGCATGATCAACCACGTCGATCAGTACATGATCAGTCATGTGATCAGTGCATGCACAGTCACGTTATCAGTGCATGATCAGCCACGTGATCACTGTATGATCTCCCACGTGATCATTGCATTTTCAGCCACGTGATCAGTGCATGCACAGTCACGTTATCAGTGCATGATCAGCAGGTGATCACTGTATGATCATCCACGTGCTCAGTGCATGGGGCAGTCATGTGATCAGTGAATGATAGCCATGTGATCAGTGCATGAACAGTCACGTAATAACTGTATGATCAGCAACGTCAAGAGTGCCTGCTCACTCACGTGATCAAGGACTGCTGAGCCACTTGATTCCTGGCTGATGAGCTGCTTGACAATTGCCAACTCTGCTGCGTGCATCCTGCCTGCTCATCTGCTTGATTATTGCCAGCTGAGCTGCGTGATTCCTGCCTCCTCATCTGCTTGATTATTGTCAGCTGAGCTGCATGATTGGTCACAGCTGAAGTCCATGATTTTTGCCTGCTGATTGCATGATTCGTGGCTCCTCAGCTCTTTGATTATTGCCTCATGAGGCACATCATCAGTGCATGATAGCCACGTGATCAGTGCATGCACAGTCACGTGATCAGTGTATGATCAGCTTCGTGATCAGTGCATGGTCAGCCACGTGATCAGTGCATGTGCAGTCTCGTGATCAGTGTATGATCAGGCACGTGATCAGTGCATGATCAGCCACGTGATCAGTGCATGATCAGCCTTGTGATCAGTGCAGGCACAGTCACGTGATCAGTGTATAATAAGGCATGTTTTCAGTGCATGATCAGCCATGTGATCAGTGCATGATCAGCCATGTGATAAGTGCATGCACC
>NW_011378562.1:0-1106 GCF_000754665.1 Bison bison bison
AGCTCCTTCCCAAAGCCTGCCTGGCCGCCAGCCCCACCCCCCACTCCCCAGAAAAAACGGCTCAAAGAAATCTTTTCCATCTCAGGCGGAAAACTGGAAGATGGCTTGTCTTGTCTGTCTGCATTGATGTCTGTGTCAGTGTGAGCCTTGTGATTTTTGATAATAGTGCTCAAGTTCTGAGTTCTTATTTCAATGGTCTCAAGACAAGGCAGCCCTTGCCAACCAAACTGCTTCCAATACAAGAAAACATTGACCTCAGTGAATGTCAGAGTCCCGTGAACTGGGAACTAGTCAATATTAAATATCTAGTAGTTTTGGTTTTGCTCTACTGTAGACATGTCTAAGAGTCATCAACATTAAGCACAAATGTTCATAGTGCCTCGGTTTGTTCTAAGGTAAAATTGCTATATCGTTATAGCTGTCACAAGCTTGTCAACAAGAAAGTAACCTCGAAAGAACAGGAAGAAAACGAAAAATTAAATGTGATATGAGCTTTTCGATAAACTATGAACACTAATTACACTCTACAATATCTGCCTATGAGAGTCTTGATTGAAGGCAGAGGAGAAGGGGACGACAGAGGATAAGATGGTTGGATGGCATCACTGATTCGATGGACATGAGTTTGAGCAAGCCCCTGGAGTTGGTGATGGACACAGAAGCCCGGCGTCCTGCAGGCCACGGGGTCCCAAAGAGTCAGACACGACTGAGCAACTGAACGGAACTGAACTTACAATCGTTTCTCCAGGTGTTTTGGTTACCCGAGTTTCTACCCTGTGCTAAACTAAGTGACGACAGTGTACTGAAGAGCTGGGTCATTTCCAAATAAATTAAAGTTCTGAAACATTCACGCCTTGAAAGGACCTCCCTTTTACACAGAAACAAAAGAGATTTTTGACTATCCAATAATAGTGTCTGGCACCATCCTGACATGTGAAACGTAAGAAAGCAATTTTTTTTGTTTGTTTGGTTCTGATCTTGGGGGTGTGTGTCTGTGTGTGCGTGTGCGGGGGAGCGGGGGGGGGGGGGGCGGGGGCGCGTACTAGTCACGTGATAGGTATGTTCACCAATCTGTCGAATGCCAATATAAAAGTCAGTTCTTGGTT
>NW_011378563.1:0-1003 GCF_000754665.1 Bison bison bison
CCGCCGCAACTCGAGAAAAGCCACGTGGTTCCCCCGTCATCGCAAGATGAAGGCCTTTCCCGCTACAACGTCTCAGGAGAAGTCCCACGTTAGGAATTGGAGGTCGAAACGGTACTTGGCACCCTTGATGCGCCCCACCAGGTTCCCCGGCATCCCGATCTCCCTGGAGAGGAACCCCGAGGTTTTCCGGCCCCACTTCCTCTGAGCCCCTTCTACCCTCCTGATCTCGACAGGAGGGTCGACTCCCCTGCTTTGTCTGGAAGGGGTTCCCGACCTTCCGGTCGCACCTCAGGATGAGGCCGGTCTCACGACGACATTCCAGACGTGGCCTCGTGGGTGCTTCCACATTGCGAAGCACCCCGATTTCCCGGTCCCCTCTTGATAAGAACCCAATGCCTGGACACCTCTCTGAACTCCACCCTGTGAATGAAGTCAACGCGAATGGGCAGTGACTCGCCCGTGCATCATCCGGAAAAACCCCCAGGTTCCAAATACAGCTCGACAAGTGGCCTCTCTCCATGGGTTCACCTCGAGAGGCACGCGGAGTTCCATGCCTCAACCCAAGACGAGGCCTGACTCTCCTGTCCCCAGTCTGCAGGGACCCTGCGATGGGAGTCTGAAATCAGAGGAACCCTGAGGTTCCTGCCTCAACTGGAGATGAGGCCCTCTTCCAATGCACCAAACCCAGTGGAGTCCCGAGAGGCCCCTCCCACCTCCAGTTTCCCTGACTTCTCAGAGCCACCATGAGAAGCCCCCTGAGGTCACCTGCACAAGTCGAGGGAACCCAGGGTTTCCTGCCTCAACCCGAGAAAGACCTCGAGAGACCTTTTTCAACACGTCTCGAGGCCGGATTCCCCTACCATGACTCGAGAGAAATGACGCGCTCCCCCTCGACACTTGCATGGAGACCCGACTTCCCTGGCGCCCCACGAGAGGCTCACTGACCTCGCCGTCGTACCTCGTGAGAAATCCCACCCTGGGGCCGCCGCTCCAGAACAGCCCC
>NW_011378564.1:0-836 GCF_000754665.1 Bison bison bison
TCTTCCCTATATAGCAGGCAAAATGAGGTCAGTATTTCTCTAATACCAAGATAAGACAGAGACATCACACACAGACACACAACCAATGTCCCTTATGAATACAGATGCAAGAGTCCTCAACAAAATACTGGCAAAAAAACCCTAACAACATATAAAAAAGGCTATCTGACATGATCACGTGGGATTTATGGAGGTATGCAAAGTTGGTTCATTATATGAAAGTCAATCGACATTATGCCATTTTAATACAATAAAGGAGAAAAAACATATCTGCCTGCCAAAAAAGCATTTCCCTGAGTCTAGCACCTAATAGGGGTTAAAAACACATAATAACTAAGAACAGAAGAGCACTTTCTCAATCAAAGGGTACCTGTAAAAGACCCACAGCTAACATCATACTTAATAATGAAAAACTGAGAGCTTTCCCCCTAAGAATGGGAACAACACAAGGAAGTCTATCCCACGCTTTGGCTCAATATTATACTGGCAGTTCTATAACCAGAGCAATCAGTTAAGAAAAGGAATTATTGTTTTTGTTGTTAAAAAAAAAAAAGCCTTCAGAATGGAAAGGAAAAAGTCAAAGTATATTGGAAATAACATACTTTTATATATAGAAAATCCTGAAGAAACCACAAGTACGAGAAGTAATAAAAAGCTTGCAGAATACAAGATAAATATTTTAAAAACCAAGCAGATTTCTATACAATATCAACAAAAGTTTTGAAAATGAAATTAAGTAAACACTTGACTGTACACTAGCATTAAAAGAATACTTAGGATGTCAGAAAGAGAAAGACAAAATATCATATGGTATCACTTATATGTGGACTCCAAAA
>NW_011378565.1:0-899 GCF_000754665.1 Bison bison bison
AGAGACCTTCTTCAACACGTCTCGAGGCCAGATTCCCCTACCATGGCTCGGGGAGCAGTGACACGCTCCTCCTCGCCACTCGCATGGAGACCCGACTTCCCTGGCGCCCCACGAGAGGCTCACTGACCTCGCCGTCGTTCCTCGTGAGCAACCGCACACTGGGGCCGCCGCTCGAGTACAACCCAGAGATTCCCCCGTCATCGAGAGATGAGGGCCTTCGTCTCCTGCATGGCCTAGAGACCAATCTCGCGACCTCTCTCCAAACGCCTCAGGAGACTTGACTCCCTTGGGTCCACCCAGTGAGCTCTAAGAGATACCCGTCGCGATTCGAGAGCAGAGCGGGGTTCTTTGCTTCCACTCGAGATGAATGCCTGTCTCCCCGGGTGCGTCTGGAATGCAACCCCGAGATCCCTGTCGCCCTTGGAGAGGAATATTGGCTTCTGGACACAAGCCTAGATGAGTTCTATTGGCCCTGCAGTCACTCGAGAGCAATCCCCAGCTTTCCTTCGCAACTCGAATGGAAGATCGGACTTGCCTGGGGCCAACACAAGAGGCATCCTGAATTCCCCGTCGTAACTCGAGAATCCCGCCGTAACTCGAGAAAAACCACGTGGCTCCCCCGTCATCGCAAGATGAAACCCTTTCCCGCTACAGCGTCTCAGGAGAAGTCCCACGTTAGGAATTGGAGGTCGAAAGGGCACTTGGCACCCTTGATGCGACCCACAAAGTTCCCCGAAATCCCGGTCTCCCTCGAGAGGAACACTGAGGTTTTCCGGCACCCCCTCGTCTGAGCCCTTTCTCCCCTCCTGATCTGGACAGGAGGGTCGACTCCCCTGCTTTGTCTGGAAGGGGTTCCCGACCTTCCGGTCGCACCTCAGGATGAGGCCGGTCTCACGAAG
>NW_011378566.1:0-571 GCF_000754665.1 Bison bison bison
AGAGCAGAGCGGGGTTCTTTGCTTCCACTCGAGATGAATGCCTGTCTCCCCGGGTGCGTCTGGAATGCAACCCCGAGATCCCGGTCGCCCCTGGAGAGGAACATTGGCTTCTGGACACAAGCCTAGATGAGGTCTATTGGCCCTGCAGTCACTCGAGAGCAATCCCCAGCTAGCCTTCGCAACTCGAATGGAAGATTGGACTTCCCTGGGCCAACACAAGAGGCATCCCGAATTCCCCGTCGTAACTCGAGAATCCCGCCGCAACTCGAGAAAAACCACGTGGTTCCCCCGTCATCGCAAGATGAAGCCCTGTCCCGTTACAGCGTCTCAGGAGAAGTCCCACGTTAGGAATTGGAGGTCGAAACGGTACTTGGCACCCTTGATGCGCCCCCACAAAGTTCCCCGGCATCCCGGTCTCCCTGGAGAGGAACACCGAGGTTTTCCGGCACCACTTCCTCTGAGCCCCTTCTACCCTCCTGATCTCGACAGGAGGGTCGACTCCCCTGCTTTGTCTGGAAGGGGTTCCCGACCTTCCCGTCGCACCTCAGGATGAGGCCGGTCTCACGACGAC
>NW_011378567.1:0-989 GCF_000754665.1 Bison bison bison
TTGCTCTCGAGTGACTGCAGGGCCAATAGACCTCATCTAGGCTTGTGTCCAGAAGCCAATGTTCCTCGTCCAGGGGCGACAGGGATCTCGGGGTTGCATTCCAGACGCACCCGGGGAGACAGGCATTCATCTCGAGTGGAAGCAAAGAACCCCGCTCTGCTCTCGAGTCGCGACGGGTATCTCTTGGAGCTCACTGGGTGGACTAAAGGGAGTCAAGCCTCCTGAGGCGTTTGGAGAGAGGTCGCGAGGTTGGCCTCTAGGCCATGCAGGAGACGAAGGCCCTCATCTCCGCGATGACGGGGGAGTCTCGGGGTGGTTCTCAAGCGGCGGCCCAGGGTGCGGTTTCTCACGAGGTACGACGGCGAGGTCAGTGAGCCTCTCGTGGGGCGCCAGGGAAGTCGGGTCTCCATGCGAGTGGCGAGGGGGAGCGCGTCATTGCTCTCGAGGCATGGTAGGGGAACCTGGCCTCGAGACGTGTTGAAGAAGGTCTCTCAGGGTCTTTCTCGGGTTGAGGCAGGAAACCCTGGCTTCCCTCGACTTGTGCAGGTGACCTCAGGGGGCTTCTCATGGTGGCTCTGAGAAGTCAGGGAAACTGGAGGTGGGGGGGGGCCTCTCGGGACTCCACGGGGTTTGGTGCATTGGAAGAGGGCCTCATCTCCAGTTGAGGCAGGAACCTCAGGGTTCCTCTGACTTCAGACTCCGATCCCAGGGTCCCTGCAGACTTGGGAAAGGAGAGTCAGGCCTCGTCTTGTGTTGAGGCATGGAACTCCGCTTGCCTCTCGAGGTGTCCCCGGGGAGACAGGCCACTTGTCGAGCGGTATTTGGAACCTGGGGGTTTTTTCCCGACGATGCACGGGCGAGTCACTACCCCTTCGTGTTGACTTCATTCACAGGGTGGAGTTCGGAGAGGTGTCCGGGCATCGGGTTCTTACCAAGAGGGGACCGGGAAATCGGGGTGCTTCGCAATGTGGAAGCACCCACGAGGCCAC
>NW_011378567.1:5000-5584 GCF_000754665.1 Bison bison bison
CAGGAACCCCGCTCTGCTCTCGAGTCGCGACGGGTATCTCTTGGAGCTCACTGGGTGGACTAAACGGAGTCAAGCCTCCTGAGGCGTTTGGAGAGAGGTCGCGAGGTTGGCCTCTAGGCCATGCAGGAGACGAAGGCCCTCATCTCCGCGATGACGGGGGAGTCTCGGGCTGGTTCTCGAGCGGCGGCCCCAGGGTGCGGTTTATCACGAGGTACAACGGCGAAGTCAGTGAGCCTCTCGTGGGGCGCCAGGGAAGTCGGGTCTCCATGCGAGTGGCGAGGGGGAGCGCGTCATTGCTCTCGAGTCATGGTAGGGGAACCTGGCCTCGAGACGTGTTGAAGAAGGTCTCTCGAGGTCTTTCTCGGGTTGAGGCAGGAAACCCTGGCTTCCCTCGACTTGTGCAGGTGACCTCAGGGGGCTTCTCATGGTCGCTCTGAGAAGTCAGGGAAACTGGAGGTGGGGGGCGGCCTCTCGGGACTCCACGGGGTTTGGTGCATTGGAAGAGGGCCTCATCTCCAGTTGAGGAAGGAACCTCAGGGTTCCTCTGATTTCAGACTCCGATCGCAGGGTCCCTGCAGACTGGG
>NW_011378568.1:0-688 GCF_000754665.1 Bison bison bison
CTTAGGCTTCGCTGGCAGCTCAGCTATTAAAGAAAGTGCCTGGCATCTCAGAGATCTGGGTCCATCCTTGGGCTGGGAAGATCCCCTGGAGGAGTGCATGACAATCCATTCCAGTATTCTGGCCTGGAGAATCCCCAAGACCAGAGGAGCCTGTTTGGCCTACACTTCATGGGGTTGCAAAAAGCTGGACACAGCTCTGTGACTGAGCACATTCTGTATAAAATATTTTAGCAAACTAGAAATAGGAGAAGAAATAGAAATAGAATTGGAGAATGCAATGGCACCCCACCCCAGTACTTTTGCCTAGAAAATCCCATGGATGGAGGAGCCTGGTAGGCTGCAGTCCATGAGGTCACTAAGAGTCGGACATGACTGAATGACTTCACTTTCACTTTTCACTTTCATGCATTGGAGAAGGAAATGGCAACCCACTCCAGTGTTCTTGCCTGGAGGAAACCAGGGAAGGGAAGCCTGGTGGGCTGCCATCTATGGGGTCGCACAGAGTCGGACACGACTGAAGCGACTTAGTAGCAGCAGAAAGAGAAGACTTCCTCAACCCTTATGAAAAGTACTAAAACTATCAACTAACATCACACTTTATGGTAGAACACTGAGTGTTTTACTCTAAAAATCACAATCAACAGAAAGATGTCCACTCTCATTATATTGAATTTCTGTCCGTGAAGTC
>NW_011378569.1:0-762 GCF_000754665.1 Bison bison bison
GACAAAGCAGGGGAGTCGACCCTCCTGTGGAGATCAGGAGGGTAGAAGGGGCTCAGAGGAAGTGGTGCCGGAAAAACCTCGGTGTTCCTCTCCAGGGACACCGGGATGCCGGGGAACTTTGTGGGGGCGCATCAAGGGTGCCAAGTACCGTTTCGACCTCCAATTCCTCACGTGGGTCTTCTCCTGAGGCGCTGTAGCGGGAAAGGGCTTCATCTTGCGATGACGGGGGAACCAGGTGGTTTTTCTCGAGTTGCGGCGGGATTCTCGAGTTACGACGGGGAATTCAGGATGCCTCTTGTGTTGGCCCAGGAGACTCCAATCTTCTATTCGAGTTGCGGAGGAAAGCTGGGAATTGCTCTCGAGTGACTGCAGGGCCAATAGACCTCATCTAGGCTTGTGTCCAGAAGCCAATGTTCCTCTCCAGGGGCAACCGGGATCTCGGGGTTGCATTCCAGACGCACCCGGGGAGACAGGCATTCATCTCGAGTGGAAGCAAAGAACCCCGCTCTGCTCTCGAGTCGCGACGGGTATCTCTTGGAGCTCACTGGGTGGACTAAAGGGAGTCAAGCCTCCTGAGGCGTTTGGAGAGAGTTCGCGAGATTGGCCTCTAGGCCATGCAGGAGACGAAGGCCCTCATCTCCGCGATGACGGGGGAGTACCGTGGTGGTTCTCGAGCGGCGGCCCCAGGGTGCGGTTTCTCACGAGGTACGATGGCGAGGTCAGTGAGCCTCTCGTGGGGCGCCAGGGAAGTCGAGTCTCCAT
>NW_011378570.1:0-1082 GCF_000754665.1 Bison bison bison
CAGGAAGCAACAGTTAGAACTGGACATGGAACAACAGATTGGTTCCAAATAGGAAAAGGAGTACGTCAAGTCTGTATATTGTCACCCTGCTTATTTAACTTATATGCAGTGTACATCATGAGAAACACTGGGCTGGAAAAAGCACAAGCTGGAATCAAGATTGCCAGGAGAAATATCAATAACCTCAGATATGCAGATGACACCACCCTTATGGCAGAAGTGAAGAACTAAAAAGCCTCTTGATGAAAGTGAAAGAGGAGAGTGAAAAGTTGGCTTAAAGCTCAACATTCAGAAAATGAAGATCATGGCACACAGTACCCAAAACAAAACCAGAGAAAGTTCTAGATATATTTTTACATTTTTATGATCATTCTTTATTTTTTATTAATTTTTTTAAAAATTTAAGTCCTCTATTATTTCTTTAATTTTCACTTTTATAACCTACTATTACTTTGCAACAACAACAAAAAAAAGACTCTTATTTTTTTTAAAGCAAACTTCATATATATATTTTTTATAATTTTTGTGACCTTGTTTTTTTCTTCTTCTCTTTAACATTGTATTTTTGAAATTCCAGACTCTACTCTAGATTTTTAACTTTTGCTTTGTGGTATTTGTTATCAATTGTGTACCTATATTTTCTTTATAATTTTTGCGACTTGGTTTGTTTTCTGTTTTTTTCTCTTTTCCTTCTTCTTTTCTTTAACATTGTATTTTTGAAATTCCAAACTCTACTCTAGATTTTTAATTTTTGCTTTTATATATTTGTTACCAATTTTGCACCTTTAAGAACCCAATCTTCAGTACCCATTTTTCAGTAGAGAGCGAGATTACTGGCTTGACTGCTCTCTCCCTCTTTGGACTCTCCTTTTTCTCTACCAGGTCACCTGTGTCTCCTCCCTAACCCCTCTCGACTCTATGCAACTCTGTGAATTTCTGTGTGTTCCAGACAGTGGAGAACACTTAGGGAACGGATTACTGGCTGGATCTGTCTCCCTCCTTTTCATTCCCCCTTTTATCCTCCTGACCACCTCTGTCGCCTTCCTCCTCCTTCTCTTCTCTGTATAATTCCGTGAACATCC
>NW_011378571.1:0-928 GCF_000754665.1 Bison bison bison
GATCAGTTTTCATTCCAATCCCAAAGAAAGGCAATGCCAAAGAATGTTCAAACTGTTGCACAATTACACTCATGCCACACAGTTGCAAAGTAATACTCAAAATTCTCCAAGCCAGGTTTCTACAGTATGTGAACCATGAATTTCCAGATGTTCAAGCTGGATTTAGAAAAGGCAGAGGAACCAGACATCAAATTGCCCACATCTGTTGGATCATCAAAAAAGCAAGAGCGTTCCAGAAAAACATCTACTTCTGCTTTATTGCCTATGCCAAAGCCTTTGACGATGTGGACCACAAAAAAACTGTGGAAAATTCTTAAAGAGATGGGAATAGCAGACCACCTGACTTGCCTCTTGAGACATCTGCATGCAGGTCAAGAAGCAATAGTTAGAACTAGACATGGAACAACTGACTGGTTCCAAATTGGAAAAGGACTATGTTAAGGCTGTGTATTGTCACCCTGTTCATTTAACTTATATGCAGAGTATGTCATGAGAAATGCCAGGCTGGATGAAGCACAAGCTGGAATCAAGATTGCAGGGAGAAACATCAATAACTTCAGATATGCAGATGACACCACCCTTATGGCAGAAAGTGAAGAAGAACTAAAGAGTCTCTTGATGAAAGTGAACGAGGAGAGTGAAAATTTGGCTTACAGCTCAAGATGCAGAAACTAAGATCATGGCATCCGGTCCCATCACTTCATGGCAAATAGATGGGGAAACAGTGACAGACTTTATTTTGGGGTGCTCCAAAATCACCACAGATGGAGACTGCAGTCATGAAATTAAAAGACCCTTGCCCCTTGGAAGAAAATATATGACCAACCTCGATGGCATTATTAAAAAGCAGAGACGTTACTTTGCCAACAAAGGTCCGTCTAGTCAAAGCTATGGTTTTTTCAGTAGTCATGTATGGATGTGAGAGTTG
>NW_011378572.1:0-823 GCF_000754665.1 Bison bison bison
TGTTTTAAAAGGTCCAAGGAATAGTCAATCAAATATGGAGATACATAAGGCAGTCTCTGACCATAAGTATCCTGCGTGCCTTCACAAACCTTTTGAGAAACAACTAAAACACAGAGTTTCGCCGTGGGCATCAAAAGAGTTGAGTTCAAATTTTAACTCAGTGCTATGTTATCTTTTATCTGGACTGCAGCTCCCTAATTAAATCTTTCTGGCACTCTACCTCCTGGGAGACCCCTTTGATGATTCCCAGTCAGTCACTGAATGTGATTTAAAATCAATCAAAGTGAAAGACCCCCTGGGTGTGCTGTCCTTTCTTTCTTCTTTTCTTTTTTCAGTTCTTTTTTCTAAATTCATTTATTTTGATTTGAGGCCAATTACGTTACAATATCGTAGTGGTTTTTGCCATACATTGACATGAATCAGCCATGGGTGTCCATGGGGTCCACATGCTGAACCTCCCCTCGCACCTCCCTCCCCATCCCATCCCTCAGGGTCATCCCAGTGCACCAGCCCTGAGCACCTAGTCTCATGCATCAACCCTGCACTGGTGATCTGGTTCACATATAATAATATACATGTTTCAATGCTATTCTCTCAAATCACCCTGCCCTCGCCTTCTCCCACGGAGTCCAAAAAGCTGTTCTATACATCTGTGTCTCTTTTGCTTTCTCGCATATAGGGTCATCATTGCCATCTTTCTCAATTCCATGTATACGTGTTAGTGTAGTGTATTGGTGTTTTTCTTTCTGACTTCCTTCACTCTGTATAATAGGCTCCAGGTTCATCTACCTCATTAGAACTGATTCAAATGGATTCTTTTTAA
>NW_011378573.1:0-898 GCF_000754665.1 Bison bison bison
TGGTGGGCTGCCGTCTATGGGGTCGCACAGAGTCGGACACGACTGAGGCGACTTAGCAGCAGCAGCAGCAGATCAACATTCAGAATCTGACCACCCTCCCCACCTCCATCTCCACCAGTTCTGATTCAAATCTCCCCTGAATTATTTTAATTACATTAACTTAACTATTTTAATAGATACACATCTGTTACTGACCTTTCCCTCTTTCTCACTCCTTCCTTACATTATGTTCTTTTCAGTCCTTGAGCCAGGAACCCTGCAAAGGATCAGGCCACACACTTCAACTCTCCTCCAACAAGGGAGCTTTACCTCTCAGGACAGTCCCACACATGCTCTTTTCTTCCATCAATTTCCCCAAAGCCGGCTGAATCCGCACTTGATCACCATTGTCTCTAATTAAAGGTAGGGAGAAGAAAGGAACTGATATTAAATACATCTGGCAATTCTAGACTAGTTAAGTTTTTACTTGTGTGGGTGCCCATGCACACATGCACTCAGTCGTGTCCACCTCTTTGCGATCCCCTGGAGTGTAGCCCACAAGGGTCCTGTGTCCATGGATTTCTCCAGGCAAGAATACTGGAGTGGGCTTCTATTTCCTTCTCTAGGGGATCTTCCTAGCCCAGGGACTGAACCCGAGTCTCTTGCCTCTTCTACAATGAAAGGCAGATTCTTTACCTCTGCATCCCCTGGGAAGCCCATCTTTAAGTATATGAAATTATTACATTCATTTAACAGACAATGAAACCAATGAGCATCTGGAGTATTTGTATAACTCTGAACAAGTGTTAATCTAGCTAACTAGTAGCAGCACTGGGATTCAAACCCAGATAACTCTGAGGCTAATTCCCACACCCCATCTACCACATGCTGCCTTGAAGACATTCTTTAGCACTTCTCA
>NW_011378573.1:4588-5674 GCF_000754665.1 Bison bison bison
CCTATAGATCTTGAGAAATATAAGTCGGACCAAGGAACTAGACCAAAAATGAACTGAACCCACAATACTCACAACAAAACCAGAAAAGTCCTAGATATATTTTTACTATTTTTACGTATCATTCTTTCTTTCTTTTTTTTTAATTTAGAAAAATTTTTTTAAGTCCTCTATTGTTCCTTTAATTTTCACTTTTATAACCTATTACTTTGCAAAAAAAAAAAAGACCCTATTTTTTTCTTCTTCAGCAAACTTCATATATATATATATTTTATAATTTTTTGACCGTGTTTTTTTTTTCTTTTTCCTTCTTTTCTTTAACATTGTATTTCTGAAATTTCAAACTCTACTCTAGTTTTTCAATTTTAGCTTTTTGGTATATGTTATCAATTTTGTACCTATAGTTTTTTTTTTATAATTTCTGTGATTTTTTTTTTCTGTTTCTTTTTCTTCTTTGTTTATATAACATTGTATATCTGAAATTCCAAACTCTACTCTAGATTTTTAATTTATGATTTTTGGAATTTGATATCAATTATGTACCTGTATTTTCTTTATGATTTTTGCAACATTGTTTGTTTTTGTTTGTTTGTTTGTTTTCTGTCTTTATGCTTCTTTTTCCTTTTTTTAACACTGTATTTTTGAAATTCCAAACTCTACTCTAGATTTTTAATTTTTGCTTTTTGGTATTAGTTATCAATTTTGTACCTATATTTTCTTTATAATTTTTGCGACCTTGATTGTTTTCTTTGTTCGTTTTTCTCTCTTTCTTTTCCTTCTTCTTTTCTTTAACATCGTATTTTTGAAATTCCAAACTCTACTCTAGATTTTTAATTTTTGCTTTTATGTATTTGTTACCAATTTTGTACCTTTAAGAACCCAATCTTCAGGACCCATTTTTCACTAGGGAGCAAGATTACTGGCTTGACTGCTTTCTCTCCCTTTGGACTCTCCTTTTTCTCCACCAAGCCGCCTGTGTCTCCTCCCTAACCCCTCTCTACTCTACCCAACTGTGTGAATTTCTGTGTGATCCAGACAGTGGAGAACACTTAGGGAACTGATTACGGCTGGATCTGTCTCCCTCCTTTC
>NW_011378574.1:0-502 GCF_000754665.1 Bison bison bison
TTTTAAGTACTTTTTTTTTATTCTTGGAGGATGTGGCCACAAGTCCCAGTGCTTCCTTGAAATAAACTGCCACCTAAGTATAAATATACTACATATTATTTAAGTACAGAAAAATGTGCTATTTGTTTGTCTCCAAAACTCTAAGGTAGTTATAAACACCCTTATCTTACAGATAAAGACATTTAGCATCAAAGAGACTAAATGACAGCTGAAAAACCTACGACTACAAGTCTACATGACTCGAGAATCATAGCTTTGTCCCATGTTGATTTTAATATTTTCTATTTAAAGAAAGAAAGAAAGAAAAAAAACCCACCACTGTTCATTAGGTCAAATCACATGTAAAGGACAATTTTTTTTACAAAAGCACTATTTTACAGTGTTTAGAAATATGGACATTGGAGTCAAAGAAGATTAAACTGGAATTCTAAGTTAACCACACACCAGCTGCATCTTTTTCAGCAAATGTATAATTTTTAAATGACGTTTCCGTATCTTAAAG
>NW_011378575.1:0-769 GCF_000754665.1 Bison bison bison
CATCGTCGGGAAAAAACCCCCAGGTTCCAAATACCGCTCGACAAGTGGCCTGTCTCCCCGGGAACACCTCGAGAGGCAAGCGGAGTTCCATGCCTCAACACAAGACGAGGCCTGACTCTCCTTTCCCAAGTCTGCAGGGACCCTGGGATCGGAGTCTGAAATCAGAGGAACCCTGAGGTTCCTGCCTCAACTGGAGATGAGGCCCTCTTCCAATGCACCAAACCCAGTGGAGTGCCGAGAGGCCCCTCCCACCTCCAGTTTCCCTGACTTCTCAGAGCCACCATGAGAAGCCCCCTGAGGTCACCTGCACAAGTCGAGGGACCCCAGGGTGTCCTGCCTCAACCCGAGAAAGACCTCGAGAGACCTTCTTCAACACGTCTCGAGGCCAGATTCCCCTACTATGACTTGAGAGCAATGACGCGCTCCCCCTCGCCATTCGCATGGAGACCCGACTTCCTTGGCGCCCCACGAGAGGCTCACTGACCTCGCAGTCGTAACTCGCGAGAAACCGCACCCTGGGGCCGCCGCTCGAAAACAACCCCGAGCCTCCCCCGTCATCGCGACTTGAGGGCCTTCGTCTCCTGTATGGCCTAGAGACCAATCTCTCGACCTCTCTCCAAACGCCTCAGGAGGCTTGACTCCCTTTAGTCCACCCAGTGAGCTCCAAGAGATACCCGTCGCGACTCGAGAGCAGAGCGGGTTCTTTGCTTCCACTCGAGATGGATGCCTGTCTCCCCGGGTGCGTCTGGAATGCAACCCCGAGATCCCG
>NW_011378575.1:3847-4377 GCF_000754665.1 Bison bison bison
GAGAAGTCCCACGATAGGTATTGGAGGTCGAAACGGTACTTGGCACCCTTGATGCGACCCACAAAGTGCCCCGACATCCCGGTCTCCCTCGAGAGGAACACCGAAGTTTTCCGGCACCACTTCCTCTGAGCCCCTTCTACCCTCCTGATCTGGACAGGAGGGTCGACTCCCCTGCTTTCTCTGGAAGGGGTTCCCGAACTTCCGGTTGCACCTCAGGATGAGGCCGGTCTCACGACGACATTCCAGACGTGGCCTCGTGGGTGGTTCCACATTCCGAAGGACCCCGATTTCCCGGTCCCCTCTTGATAAGAACCCAGTGCCCGGACACCTCTTCCAACTCCACCCTGTGAATGAAGTCAACACGAAGGGGCAGTGACTCGCCCATGCATCGTCAGGAAAAGACCCCCAGGTTCCAAATACCGCTCGACAAGTGGCCTGTCTCCCCGGGAACACCTCGAGAGGCAAGCGGAGTTCCATGCCTCAACCCAAGACGAGGCCTGACTCTCCTGTCCCAAGTCTGCAGGGACCTG
>NW_011378576.1:0-998 GCF_000754665.1 Bison bison bison
AATAGCGGAAGGTGCCTCACCCTAGACACCTTCTCGAGTGGGTCTTAGAAGCCCAGGCATAATTAGTAAGCGTGGTGGGTTCCGTGCTACAGATGGAGACTCAGCTGGAAGTTAAAGGGAAGAATGACATGGGGAGACCAAGCGTTGGTCAGCAAGGCCCGTAGCTTTATTTTCAACAGGGGCTTATATACCCTAAGTTACACATAGAGGATAATAGGGGATGCAAAGTCAGCAGTCTTTGATTCTTATCAAAAACCAGGGTTTCTTTCCTGCAAATTTATCATATACAAATGGTTTAGGTGATTTACATCATCTTCTGGCCAGAAGGCCTACTAACATTTTATGACTCTTGACAAGGACTTATCAACAAAGACTTATTTTCTCTAAGAGTAATTATTTTAAGGTTTGGAGCCATATTCCAAAGATAAAATTGCATTCCTATAGGGCGGATGTGTAATGGGTTTACAACAAAGGAAAGAATTTATTACCTTAAGGGTCTAAAGTTACTAACACCAAGGCCACTACTTATTTTTTCTATATACCAACTATTAATTAATACATATTCAAGGATACAATTCAGGGGATGTGAAAACTTGGCAATAAGCATTGACTCATCAATGAAATCCTGTACTAGTCTTATTCTGACAGTTTCTAATTCTCTGAGAGGCTCTAAGCTATTTGAATATCTTAAGCTTCCTGAGCCTCTCGAGGCTGGGAGACTGTAAACAATCGTATGCATAGCTGCAGGAATCCAGGTAAACTTGTCAGGCGAGTTAGAGAGCCATCTGAGGGGTTTGGATTTAAACACTCCTAATTGCCCAGGAACTTTATTAATTGGAGCTGTAAGTTAACTCTTTGACAGAGAGAGAGAGATGGTGGTAGGGGACAGCCCCCAGTAAAGTCAGAGGTGAGAGCACAAAGCAATAAAGTAGGCAGACTCTGGTTTTTTGGGGGAAGATACTCGAGAATATCCGGGGAGACTCCCGAGGCTCAATCCC
>NW_011378577.1:0-711 GCF_000754665.1 Bison bison bison
CCGGTCCCCTCTAGATAAGAACCCGATGCCCGGACACCTCTCCGAACTCCACCCTGTGAATGAAGTCAACACGAAGGGGCAGTGACTCGCCCGTGCATCGACCGGAAAAACCCCCAGGTTCCAAATACAGCTCGACAAGTGGCCTCTCTCCCCGGGGACACCTCGAGAGGCAAGCGGAGTTCCATGCCTCAACCCAAGACGAGGCCTGACTCTCCTGTCCCCAGTCTGCAGGGACCCTGCGATCGGAGTCCGAAATCAGAGGAACCCTGAGGTTCCTGCCTCAACTGGAGATGAGGCCCTCTTCCAATGCACCAAACCCAGGGGAGTCCCGAGAGGCCCCTCCCACCTCCAGTTTCCCTGACTTCTCAGAGCCACCATGAGAAGCCCCCTGAGGTCACCTGCACAAATCGAGGGAAGCCAGGGTTTCCCGCCTCAAACCCGAGAAAAGACCTCGAGAGACCTTCTTCAACACGTCTCGAGGCCAGATTCCCCTACCATGACTCGAGAGCAATGACGCGCTCCCCCTCGCCACTCGCATGGAGACCCGACTTCCCTGGCGCCCCACGAGAGGCTCACTGACCTCGCCGTCGTACCTCGTGAGAAACCGCACCCTGGGGCCGCCGCTCGAGAACCACCCCGAGACTCCCCCGTCATCGCGGAGATGAGGGCCTTCGCCTCCTGCATGGCCTCGAGGCCAGCCTCGCGACCTCC
>NW_011378578.1:0-975 GCF_000754665.1 Bison bison bison
AACATGATAATTGCCCACCAAACCAAACAAAAATGAGGAGATAGGGAGTCTACCTGAAAAGAATTCAGAATAATGACAGTAAAAATGATCCAAAATTTTGAAACTAAATGGAGTTACAGATAAATAGCCTGGAGACAAGGATTGAGATGATGCAGGAAAGGTTTAACAAGGACCTAGATGAAATAAAAAGAGTCAATATATAATGAATACTGCACTAAATGAGACCGAAAACACTCTGGAGGGAACCAACAGTAGAATAACAGAGGCAGAAGATAGGATAAGTGAGGTAGAAGATAGAATGGTAGAAATAAATGAAGCAGAGAGGAAACAAGGAAAAGAATTATAAGAAATTAGGACAACCTCAGAGACCTCTGGGACAATGTGAAACGCCCCAACATTCGAATCATAGGTGTCCCAGAAGAAGAAGACAAAAAGGCCATGAGAAAATACTCAAGGAGATAATAGTTGAAAACTTCCCTAGAATGGGGAAGGAAATCGTCACACAGGTCCAAGAAACCCAGAGAGTCCCAAACAGGATAAACCCAAGGCGAACCACCCCAAGACACATACTAATCAAGTTAATGAAGATCAAACATAAAGAACAAATATGAAAAGCAGCAAGGGAAAAACAACAAATAACACACAAGGGTATTCCCATAAGGATAACAGCTGATCTTTCAACAGAAAACTCTTCAGGCCAGAAGGGAATGGCAGGACATACTTAAAGTGATGAAAGAGAAAAACCTTCAACCCAGATTACTGTACACAGCAAGGATCTCCTTCAAATATGAAGGAGAATTCAAAAGCTTTACAGACAAGCAAAAGCTGAGAGAATTCAGCACCACCAAACCAGCTCTCCAACAAATGCTAAAGGATCTTCTCTAGACAGGAAACACAGAAAGGGTATATAAACTCGAACCCAAAACAACAAAGTAAATGGCAAAGGGATCATACTTATCAATAATTACCTTAAAT
>NW_011378579.1:0-1093 GCF_000754665.1 Bison bison bison
ATTCATTCTTATTGACAAGTTAAGGGAAGAAGGGTTCACTACAGACCCTTCTTAAAATATCACCAGAATCATCATTTAGAGGGAACCCTACCGACCGCAGATGGCTACGGGCGTGTAAGCCAAAATATGGCTTTCATCTCCTCTGAAATACAGACCTGATAAGAGCATGCCTGGTGAAATGCCAGTCAACTAGTATTTGTAAATGCACGATTATTCTTTTAACAGATCTTCTTACACTGAAAAACTTTCAATGTAGAACATTTAGACAGATTCTTTTTTAAAAAACAAAAAATTAAACTATCTATAAGCTCAGGTTCCTGAGAGGTTAGCATTTGTTTCTAAGCAGCTTTCTTACTTTTTCTGTGTGCGTATTCCTCTATGTACGTACACAAACAATATGCTATGCTTTAAAACCCGCAGAAAACAATAGCATATGGTACATAGTATTTTCTGATCTGCCTTTTTACAGCCATTATTTTGTATATCGTGATGCTTTTAATTAGCATTCCCCATCATACTTTTCAATGGCTTTCTAGTATTTTATTTTTGTGGTGGGGACAATGATACACTTTGGCACACACCAGACTGACTCACTTTGTTTTGGAGAAGCCAGATTTGGTTTTCCTGGTTAAGTCCTGATTATCTGAGACCACTCGGGAACAGGAGCGAGTAAGGCTCACCACACCACAGGAAGTACAAACCCTAATCAGACCGGAGCTCTAACCCTGCGTTTTGTCACAGTGACCCCAGTTCCCAACAGGCAGCCAGCTGCCGTGAAGTTCCCTGCTGCTCTCTACTCTTTCGGTAAAAACTCTAACAAGCCAACAGATTCACCTTCAAGTACAACAAAAGAGTCAGGAATGGAATTCCACAAAATGGTTAAACCAAGTCCCAAATAATTCAAACCTGTAAGTTGCAGTCACCCGCAATTTTTTAAAAATGTATTTCCTTCCAGTACAGCTGATTTACCATGATGTACATCCACACTTTTGAACACAGTATTTTAGGGTCATAAGAACTTTACACTGGGACTTGATTTCCAATGTGGGAGTCACATGAAAAGATCTTTACCTTCCTTCCTCAGTAATTCACT
>NW_011378579.1:4775-5205 GCF_000754665.1 Bison bison bison
GGGCCTTGTGGTGTTCAAAGAGCCATTTCAGCGCCCTGAGCACCTCCACCTCACTCCTCATGCCGGCTGGGGACTGCGCCTGCCGCTTGCCTGCTGTCATCCCGACGGGTGGAATATATCGCGAAACCAGGCACTCCAGGTGCTCCAGCAGCAGCTGCAGGGCAGGGCCAAAGGAAGACCTTCAACCTCATGCTTGAATTCCGGGCCGATAACTCCTCTCAGCCTCACGCTATAGCCGGAAACATGCTAAGGCACGTCGGAATCCTGCCAGTTCAGTCGAAAGTTAGAGTGGACTTCCCCAGGGGTCCAGTAGTTAAGACTCCACACTTCTGCAAGGATCATGGGTTTTAACCCCTGGTCGGGGAACTAAGATCCCACACAAAGTGTAGCGTGGACAAAAATGTAAGTTAAGAGAACTCCCCCCTCATAT
>NW_011378579.1:5305-6589 GCF_000754665.1 Bison bison bison
CAGCTTTCAGCTGAGCGATTTCCTCTTTGCTTTTACAAAGCTGCTCCCTGTAGGTGTATCCTTCGGGAGTTGGAAATTCCTAGAAAACAGTTAAATGAGAAACTAAATGCAAACATAAATTAAAAAGAGAG
Organism: Bison bison bison; assembly: GCF_000754665.1. NCBI lineage: Eukaryota > Metazoa > Chordata > Mammalia > Artiodactyla > Bovidae > Bison > Bison bison. The sequence continues at coordinate 5,437 of NW_011378579.1, forward strand.
CGAGACTGTGAAGACTGACCCTGTCAAGTCTCTCCAGGCTCCACACAAAGGATCTCCATGCCCCTCCAGAGAAGAGGGGTCCACTGACCCCAAGACCACACAGACCACCACAACTCAGACCGGCCTTCAGCCTCCACCTCGACCTGGCCGGCACACGGCAGGAGAGAACCTGGAATCCAAGCCTGCCTTCTCAAGACCCAGGGACATTTGAGAAACTTTCCAAAACGTAAACCTAACAACAAAGTGGATAAAGAGATTCTTAAATGACACACAGACCTGGAGCCACTGGGGAAAGTGAAAAAAAAAAGGAAGGTCTACAAGGCCACGAGGCTTTGGAGTGTTCCTCTGGGAAAAAGGCAGATGGCACCTCAAAGCCATCTGTTAGCCTGACTCCACAGAAGCCACCCAGTCATTCAATCAACTGGTTAAAATGTTAAATTTATGTTATATGTACTTTACCACAATTTGCGTGCATGCGGGGCCATCCACGTGGTGAACTTGCTCAAACTGAACCACAAGGAGTCTTTCGTTCTTCTATTTTTCTTTGCAGAAATTAAAAAAATCCTGGGCTACGTATCTACTACTACATACTGAGTGTTCAGCACCCAGAACAGTGCCCAGCACTTGTAAGAGGCATGCAGTAGACATGTGTAGCTATGAGGGTGTATGTCATACACGTAAACAGTAGGTACCTGTCATTAAAATACTGGACACACTGGTCTGTGCTTTGTAACATGGGAGACATTAATGGGCTTAGCCGTTCTGCTTCAAGGACTGACTCTCTAGCTCGATCCTCATGCCCCAGAGATTCCTCCAGCCCGTATATCCTTTCTTTGCAAGAAGGGAGACATTAAGGGCCTTATCCTTTCTGCTTCAAGGACTGACTCTATAGCTCAGTCCATCTGCCCCAGTGACTTCTCCAGCCACTGTTTCCCTTCTTGTGGGGCCCCCGCCCATCCTCCATGCAGCAACTGCACAACCTCTTACAAGGTAAACCTGCTGGGGTCGATCCTGCCCACTAAGACTAGAATGCCCTGGCCGGCAGGGCCCACAACCATGCTAACAAAATGAAACACAGCCCCAATGCTTCGCCGGGTGAGGGCCAATCTGACGGGCCCAGCCCCCGGCTGCTCTCACCTCAGGCCGCTCTGCT
>NW_011378579.1:10040-10637 GCF_000754665.1 Bison bison bison
AGCAGCTCTGCGGGTGCCTAAGGCAAGAAGCAAATGTTCAAGCACTCAGAGGAAAAGGGTGTGGCTTTTAATGGCACAACAACACTGAGAGCTGACTTTCCAAGAACAAGGAAGTCAGAAGATAATGGACTGGCATCTGTAAAATGCTGCAAAACAAATAACCACCAACCTGGAATTCTACATCCAACAAAAACTCTCTTCCAAAGTGAAAGCAAAATAGAGACTTTGAGGGCAAATGGAAATGAGACAACTCATCACCCACACACATCAACTAAAAAAAAATATTAAGGCAGTGCTGGCCAAGATGGCGGAGGAGTAGGACGGGGAGAACACTTTCTCCCCCACAAATTCATCAAAAGAGCATTTAAACGTCAAGTAAATTCAACAAAACAACTTCTGAATGCCGGCAGAGGACATCAGGCACCCAGAAAAGCAACCCAACTCTTCGAAAGGAGCGCGACTGAACAAAGAGAAGAAATACAGCTCCACCCATCAGAACACCGACACAAGCTTCCCTAACCAGGAAACCTTGACAAGCCACCTGTACAAACCACACACAGAGAGGAAAAGCCACAATAAAGAGAACTCCACAAACTG
>NW_011378580.1:0-719 GCF_000754665.1 Bison bison bison
CGTCCCCTTCTCCTCCTGCCCCCAATCCCTCCCAGCATCAGAGTCTTTTCCAATGAGTCAACTCTTCGCATGAGGTGGCCAAAGGACTGGAGTTTCAGCTTTCGCATCAGTCCTTCCGAAGAAATCCCTGGGTTGGTCGCCTTCAGAATGGACTGGTTGGATCTCCTTGCGGTCCAAGGGACCCTCAGGAGTCTTCTCCAACACCACCATTCTCTCAAAAGCATCCATTCTTTCGGCGCTCAGCCTTCTTCACGGTCCAACGCTCACATCCATACATGACCACAGGAAAAACCGTAGCCTTGACTGGACGAACCTTTGTTGGCAAAGGAATGTCTCTGCTTTGGAATATGCTATCTAGGTGGTCATCACTTTCCTTCCAAGGAGTAAGCGTCTTTTACGTGCATGGCTGCAGTCACCATCTGCAGTGATTTTGGAGCCCAGAAAAATAAAGTCTGACACCGTGTCCACTGGTTCCCCATCTATTTCCCATGAAGTGATGGGACCGGATGCCGTGATCTTCGTTTTCTGAATGTGGAGCTTTAAGCCCACTTTTTCACTCTCCTCTTTCACTGTCATCAAGAGGCTCTTGAGTTCCTCTTCACTTTTCTGCCATGAGGGTGGTGTCATCTGCACATCTGAGGTGATTGATCGTTCTCCCGGCAATCTTGGCTCCAGCGTGAGTGTCTTCCAGTCCAGCGTTTCTCGTGATGTTTCTGCGT
>NW_011378581.1:0-984 GCF_000754665.1 Bison bison bison
GGTTCACTGATCACGTGTTTTATCATACGGTGATCACGTGACTGAGAGGCGCTGATCACGTGTTTATCAGGCAGTGATCAGTGACTGACAGGCGCTGATCACGTGTCTGTGCCGTCAGTGATCACGTGGCTGAGCAGGCACTGATATCGTGACTGAGCATGCACTGATCATGTGCCGGGAGCCGGGGAGGCATTCCACTCTGGACAAAGGTCATGAGGAAGGAGGCTCGGCATACGCAAATGCGGGATCGAGCCTCAGGAGTCCACCCGGATATTCTCGAGCATCTCTCCCCAAAAAAACCAGAGTCTGCCTACAGTATTGCTTTGTGCTCTCACCTCTGATTTCACTGGGGGCTGTCCCCCACCACCATCTCGCTCTCTCTGTCAAAGAGTTAACTTACAGCTCCAATTCATAAAGTTCCTTGTCATTCTTCCCTTTCACTTCCAGCTGAGTCTCCATCTGGAGCGCGGAACACACCACGCTTACTAATTATGCCTGGGCTGCTAAGACCCACTCGAGAAGGTGTCTAGGGTGAGGCACCTTTCGTTATTCGAGAGGGCACCTGCGGCCTACGTAAGCGGTGCATACTTCTTGTCTAGAAGTTTGATTGGTCTTCCGCGTAAACCAAGCTACTCAGTCTCTTTTCTCCACCGAATTTTCCTACTGAGCTCTCCTCATACTATTCTTCTTGACATCTCTGATTAGCATATAAATAGTCGCCTAGGCCATCTCTCCTTCGAATACCCTGGATCAGTTGGGGCTGGTCCCCGGCAGGTGGCGACGGAACAGGGACCTCAGGAGGCAATACTCAAAGAGCTGAGGAGACACGAACCACGCAATCAGCAGGCAATAAGCATGGAGCTCAGCAGTGACGAATAATGCTACTCAACTGGCAATAATCAAGCATGTGACCAGGCAGGAATCACGCAGCTCAGCCGGCAATTGTCAAGCAGATGACCGACAGGAATCACGCAGCTCAGATGA
>NW_011378582.1:0-817 GCF_000754665.1 Bison bison bison
TCCCCCGTCATCGCGGAGATGAGGGCCTTCGTCTCCTGCATGGCCTAGAGGCCAACCTCGCGACCTCTCTCCAAACGCCTCAGGAGGCTTGACTCCCTTTAGTCCACCCAGTGAGCTCCAAGAGATACCCGTCGCGACGCGAGAGCAGAGCGGGGTTCTTTGCTTCCCCTCGAGATGAATGCCTGTCTCCCCGGGTGCGTCTGGAATGCCACCCCGAGATCCCGGTCGCCCCTGGAGAGGAACATTGGCTTCTGGACACAAGCCTAGATGAGGTCTATTGGCCCTGCAGTCACTCGAGAGCAATCCCCAGCTTTCCTTCGCAACTCGAATGGAAGATTGGACTTCCCTGGGCCAACACAAGAGGCATCCTGAATTCCCCGTCGGAACTCCAGAATCCCGCCGCAACTCGAGGAAAACCACGTGTTTCCCCCGTCATCGCAAGATGAAGCCCTTTCCCGCTACAGCGTCTCAGGAGAAGTCCCACGTTAGGAGTTGGAGGTCGAAACGGTACTTGGCACCCTTGATGCGCCCCCACAAAGTTCCCCGGCATCCCGGTCTCCCTGGAGAGGAACACCGAGGTTTTCCGGCACCACTTCCTCGGAGCCCCTTCTACCCTCCTGATCTCGACAGGAGGGTCGACTCCCCTGCTTTGTCTGGAAGGGGTTCCCGACCTTCCGGTCGCACCTCAGGATGAGGCCGGGCTCACGACGACATTCCAGATGTGGCCTCGTGGGTGCTTCCACATTACGAAGCACCCCGAGTTCCCGGTCCCCTCTTGATAAGAACCCGATGCCCGGATACCTCTCCGAACTCCACC
>NW_011378583.1:0-640 GCF_000754665.1 Bison bison bison
GAGCTCCAGCTCTGCGCCCAGGCGCGATAGCACAGAGCCCCGGCCGAGAGGCTGCTCTGGCCTGGGCGAGCCTCCCCAAGCCCTGCCCAGCTTCTAGCGTTCGCGCCCGGGAAGGAGCAGGCTGCGGGAGTGTGGGAGACGTGACTGGTGCCTGACTGGTGCCTCAGCTCAGCTCTCGCCTTCCCTTCGGACCTAGGAGCCAGGCGTCCTTGCAGAGGGCTTAGGGGCTGGGGGTGTGCACACTGCCAAAGCCTCCCGCAGGGAGAGCTCTTTCCGAGGGAAAGGAAGCGCCCCAGGCTGCATTCCCAAGCTGGTGCTTCCCCGCCCAGACTAAGCGCCGCACGGAGGGAATCAGGGTCCCGGTGCCCCTGGCTTGGGGAGGCAGCTCCACAGCCAGAGTGTCGCTCCGTTTGTGCCCAGAAAGCGCCTGCCAGACCGGGCCTTCCCTCGGAGCTGTCCTCCCGCCTACGAGGCAGGTGGATGTGCTGTGCGGGCTTCCCCTGTGCGTTTGGGCTCCCTAGCACAGCCGCAGCGCAGGGGAACCAGCCCATGATCAGTGAGCTCCGGGCAGTACTTTGGTCCCAGGTTTGGAGCCCAATGCCCGGAACGCGGGAGAGAGAGGCTGGCTGCCGGCGGGTGC
>NW_011378584.1:0-667 GCF_000754665.1 Bison bison bison
GGGTTGAGGCATGGAACTCCGCCTTGCCTCTCGAGGTGTCCCCGGGGAGAGAGGCCACTTGTCGAGCTGTATTTGGAACCTGGGGGTTTTTCCGGACGACGCACGGGCGAGTCACTGCCCCTTCGTGTTGACTTCATTCACAGGGTGGAGTTCGGAGAGGTGTCCGGGCATCGGGTTCTTATCAAGAGGGGACCGGGAAATCGGGGTGCTTCGCAACGTGGAAGCACCCACGAGGCCACGTCTGGAATGTCGTCGTGAGTCTGGCCTCATCCTGAGGTGCGACCGGAAGGTCGGGAACCCCTTCCAGACAAAGCAGGGGAGTCGACCCTCCTGTGGAGACAAGGAGGGTAGAAGGGGCTCAGAGGAAGTGGTGCCGGAAAACCTCGGTGTTCCTCTCCAGGGAGACCGGGATGCCGGGGAACTTTGTGGGGGCGCATCAAGGGTGCCAAGTACCGTTTCGACCTCCAATTCCTCACGTGGGACTTCTCCTGAGACGCTGTAGCGGGAAAGGGCTTCATCTTGCGATGACGGGGGAACCACGTGGTTTTTCTCGAGTTGCGGCGGGATTCTCGAGTTACGACGGGGAATTCAGGATGCCTCTTGTGTTGGCCCAGGGAAGTCCAATCTTCCATTCGAGTTGCGGAGGAAAGCTGGGGATTGCTCTCGA
>NW_011378585.1:0-694 GCF_000754665.1 Bison bison bison
ACCCACGAGGCCACGTCTGGAATGTCGTCGTGAGACCGGCCTCATCCTGAGGTGCGACCGGAAGGTCGGGAACCCCTTCCAGACAAAGCAGGGGAGTCGACCCTCCTGTCCAGATCAGGAGGGTAGAAGGGGCTCAGAGGAAGTGGTGCTGGAAAACCTCGGTGTTCCTCTCGAGGGAGACCGGGATGTCGGGGAACTTTGTGGGGCTCATCAAGGGTGCCAAGTACCGTTCCCACCTCCAATTCTTTACGTGGGATTTCTCCTGAGACGCTGTAGGTGTAAAGGGCTTAATCTTGCGATGACGGGATAATCACGTGGTTTTTCTCGAGTTGCGGCAGTATTCTCGAGTTACGACGGGGAATTCAGGATGCTTCTTGTGTTGGCCCAGGGAAGTCCAATGTTCCATTCGAGTTGCGAAGGAAAGCTGGGGATTGCTCTCGAGTGAATGCAGGGCCAATAGACCTCATATAGGCTTGTGTCCAGAAGCCAATGTTCCTCTCCAGGTGCGACAGGGATCTCGGGGTTGCATTCCAGACGCACCCGGGGAGACAGGCATTTATCTCGATTGGAAGCAAGGAAACCCGCTCTGCTCTCGAGTCGCGACGGGTATCTCTTGGAGCTCACTGGGTGGACTAAAGGGAGTCAAGCCTCCTGAGGCGTTTGGAGAGAGGTCGCGAGATTGGTCTCTAGGCCA
>NW_011378585.1:4461-4899 GCF_000754665.1 Bison bison bison
AGCAGTGACGAATCATGCTGCTCAACTGGCAATAATCAAGCAGGTGACCAGGCAGGAATCACGCAGCTCAGCTGGCAATTGTCAAGCACATGAGCAGACAGGAATCACCCAGCTCAGCTGGCAATTGTCAAGCAGATGAGCAGACAGGAATCACCCAGCTCAGCTGGAAATTATCATGCAGATGAGCCGGCAGGAATCACGCAGCTCAGCAGGCCCTGAGCACGTGACTCTGCAGGCACTGATCACGTAGCTGATCAAGTACAGATCACGTGACTGAGCATGCACTGATCACGTGGCTATCTTGCAATGATCACGTGTCTGCCCATGCACTGTTGACGTGGATGATCAGGCACTGATCACGTGGCTCATCATGCACTGATCACGTGTTTATCCTGCAGTGATCATGTGACTGTGCATGCACTGATCACGCGGCTGATC
>NW_011378586.1:0-748 GCF_000754665.1 Bison bison bison
AAGGGAAGACTAGATCAAGAAGATACACGATCCAGGTAGAGATCGATCGATAGGGAGATCTAGGTGTCCCAGGTAGCCCCAGGCATGAACACAGTCTTACATCGTGATCGCATGGATGGGACTTAGGGAGTGATGCCCAATGAAGAAGTCAGGTAGAGAAAGAAAAAGAGTTTCTCCTGTCACTGACATGCCATGCAAGGCCACCTAAAACAATGAAAACGATCATCACAGAGCGGCTGGGGGGAGGGAGACATGGGAAGATGCCGATGTAACGGCGGGGCCCCCGGGGGGGGGGGGGGGGGAACTTCACGGATAAGGTACATATATACTGTCTACGTCACAAAGAGCACGGTGATTCTAAAGAATAGTATTGGTATTATCGTCGTCTCATATTCGGAGAAGGCAACGGCACCCCACTCCAGTCCTCTTGCCCGGAAAATCCCGTGGACGGAGGAGCCCGGTAGGAGCCCGGTAGGCCGCAGTCCACGTTGTCGCACAGAGTCGGACACGACGGAGCGACTTCCCTTCCCGTTTTCCCTTTCACGCCTTGAAGAAGGACATGGCAACCCACCGCAGTGTTCTTGCCTGGAGACCCCAGGGACGGGGTGCCCGGCGGGCTACCGTCTACGGGGTCGCACAGATTCGGACACGACGGAAGCGACGCAGCAGCAGCAGCAGCAGCAGCATTATCCTATTCGAAAGTCGCCATGACCGTGGACATGACGCATTCACTTCCCATACAATGGAA
>NW_011378587.1:0-711 GCF_000754665.1 Bison bison bison
TCATGCACTGATCACTTCGCTGATCTTGCACTCTTCATGTGGCTGATCATGCACTGATCACGTGGTTGATCATACACTGATCACGTGGCTGATCATGAACTAATCATGAAGCTGATCATACACTGATCACATGACCATGCATGCCCTGATCACAAGGCTGATCATGCACTGATCACGTGGCTCATCATGCACTGATCACGTGCCTGATTATACACTGATCACGAGACTGCACATGCACTGATTAGGTGCTGAGTCAGTGCACTGATCACGTAGCTATCATGCACTGATCACATGGCTATCATGCAGTGATCCCATGGCTCATCATACACTGATCATGAAGCTGATCATGCAGGGTCACGTGGCTATCATGCACTGATCACTGGCTGTTCATACACTGATCATGTGACTGATCATTCACTGATCACAGTCTGATCATGAACTGATCACGTGCCTGATCATGCACTTATCACATGACTGATCATGCACTCATCACGTGCCTGATCAGGCACTGATCACCTGGCTGATCATGCACTGATCATGTGACTGATCATGCACTGATCACATGCCTGATCATGAACTGATCACGTGCCTGATCATGCACTTATCATGGGGCTCATCATGCACTGATCACGAAGGTGATCATACACTGATCATATGACTGTGCATGCACTGATCACTTCGCTGATCTTGCACTCTTCATGTGGCTGATCA
>NW_011378588.1:0-804 GCF_000754665.1 Bison bison bison
GGGTTGAGGCATGGAACTCCGCTTGCCTCTCGAGGTGTCCCCGGGGAGAGAGGCCAATTGTCGAGCTGTGCTTGGATCCTTGGGGTTTTTCCGGACGATGCATGGGCGAGTCACTGCCCCTTCGTGTTGACTTCATTCACAGGGTGGAGTTCGGAGAGGTGTCCGGGCATCGGATTCTTATCAAGAGGGGACCGGGAAATCGGGGTCCTTCAAAATGTGGAAGCATGCACGAGGCCACGTCTGGAAGGTCGTCGTGAGACCGGCCTCATCCTGAGGTGCGACCGGAAGGTCGGGAACCCTTTCCCGACAAAGCAGGGGAGTCGACCCTCCTATCGAGATCAGGAGGGTAGAAGGGGCTCAGAGGAAGGGTGCCAGAAAACCTCGGTGTTCCTGTCCAGGTAGACCGGTATGTCGGGGAAATTTGTGGGTCGCATCAAGGGTGACAAGTACCGTTTCGAACTCCAATTCCTAACATGGGACTTCTCCTGAGACGCTGTAGGGGGAAAGGGCTTCATCTTGCGATGATGGGGGAACCACGTGGTTTTTCTCGAGTTGCGGCGGAATTCTCGAGTTACGACGAGGAATTCAGGATGCCTCTTGTGTTGGCCCAGGGAAGTCCAATCTTCCATTCGAGTTGTGAAGGAAAGCTGGGGATTGCTCTCGAGTGACTGCAGGGCCAATAGACCTCATCTAGGCTTGTGTCCAGAAGTCTATATTCCTCTCCAGGGCCGAGAGGGATCTCGAGGTTGCATTCCAGAAGCACCCGGGCAGACAGGCATTCATCTCGAGTGGAAGCAAAGAACC
>NW_011378589.1:0-896 GCF_000754665.1 Bison bison bison
AACTCTCCTCCACGGTGACGTAGGAATGGGACGTGGGTAGAGCCGGTATGGAAAAGATTATGGAGGTTCCCGAAGGAACTAAAAGTGGAAGTAGCGTATGGTTCAGCAGTCCGACTCCCAGGCATAGATCCACCCACAGTATAAGTGAACAAGATAGATGCCCCGTTTGGGCACATCTATCTGTGCGTGGGCGCGCACATGCGCATGCGCGATGGCCTGCGAGGCAGGGGGTGGGGGGGGTGCTGGGGATCTGGCTTGAGTTGTTGCAAGCCCCGGGATTGCCTGAGGGAAGCCAAAAGGAGCCCCAGATGGAGACGGGACTGCCGGTCGTCGGGTGTCCTGGAAGCCGAATGCGAATGCGGAGGGGCTCGCGGGCCGCGCGGAGGCAACCCAGGACTGCAGCGGGAGTCGGGGCCCCGGCCAGGCGCTCCGGGGGGGATCCAAGAATCGGGACGCGCGGCGGGGGCTAAAGGACCTCTTCTGGTAGGCAAAAAGCCTCGAGCACCCGGGATTCCCAGGTGGTCTCCCATCCAAGATCCTAACCAGGCCCGACCCTGCTTAGCTTCCGAGATCAGACGAGATCGGGCGCCTTCAGGCTGATACGGCCTGAGACGGTGGCGGTTGGCTCGGGGCGCCCTAAGAGCCTTGCGCTTCGCCTCCCTTTCGCTCTGCCCTGCAGGTCGGCCAACGGGCCGCACCTCTCGTCGCGGGCGTGCTGTACTTGAGCCGCACGACCCGCGACCGGACTCCAGCCTGCTGACGCCGCCCGCCGCCCCCGAACACCGCCAACACCAGACCAGCAAGCGCCTGGCCGGGCCGGGGCCCGAGGGGCTTCCAGGACCCCCATTGACCGGAGGGCGTGCGTGCGTGCGTGCGTGCGCGCGGGGCCTGGGGGC
>NW_011378590.1:0-817 GCF_000754665.1 Bison bison bison
GTTTGCATTTATTTTAATACCAAGTAGGTTTGATATTTTTTCCTGATTTTTGGTAATTTTCCTTTTTTTCTGGGTAATTTGTTTTGTTTTGTTTTGTTTTGTTTTGTATTCTTGTTTACTTCACAATTCTCTTCTATTGGGTTTTTCATCTTTTCTTATTTTAACTTTGGACTCTGCATAAATGAGATAAATGAGTCATTTGTCAGTTGTCTTCCAAATATTTCTCAATTGTCATTTTATAATTCCTTGTTTATTTTCTATTCAGTCATGCAGGAGTTTTCCTACAAAAAACATTATGTAAATTTTCCCTTTTAAACTTCTGGACAAAGAACATGTAAAATAAGAAATTTTAAAGGTGGCGCCAAACTCTAGGAAGATAGAGGGTGTGGTTAAAAGAATCGGGAGAGGTCAACTCTCTCTGACTTGCTCCCCATACTCCCCTAGAGGTGTCAGGATGAGGCTTTGTGATGTCAAGGCTCACCAGGGCCACCGTTGGCTGTGTAAGTGGCTTGCTGACCTCATAAATTGTAAGGCTGTGGCCACCTGGGGAAGGATATATATAGGGGTGTTCAGGGGCTCTGAAGTAGACGACTGCAAGTCTTCAAAATTACTAAGGTAACTGGGAAGGCTCTAGAGTGCTGGAGTTTCAGCTTTAGCCTCATTCTTGGACAGCTGACTCTAGATACCAAGGAGGAAAGGATGAAGATCTCCCATCAACTGAGGTCCAAAGGATGTGTCAAGGTAAGCTGAACCCACCTAAGCTCCTCATGTCTTTCTCTGACTTATTTAGTATGATCATCTCTAGATCCACCCATGT
>NW_011378591.1:0-830 GCF_000754665.1 Bison bison bison
CTAATGGTTTGTCAATTTTATATATCCTGTCAAAGAACCAGCTTTTGGCTTTGTTGATTTTTGTCTATGGTCTCTTTTGTTTCTTTTGTCATTTATTTCTACCCTAATTTTTAAGATTTCTTTCCTTCTGCTAACCCTGGGGTTCTTCATTTCTTCCTTTTCTAGTTGCTTTAGGTGTAGAGTTAGGTTATTTATTTGACTTTTTTCTTGTTTCTTGAGGTATGCCTGTATTGCTATGATTCTTCCCCTTATCCATGCTTTTACAGTGTCCCTCAGGTTTTGGGTTGTTGTGTTTTCGTTTTCATTCGTTTCTATGCATATTTTGATTTCCTTTTTTATTTCTCCTGTGATTTGTTGGTTATTCAGCAGCGTGTTTTTCAGCCTCCATATGTTGGAATTTTTAATAGTTTTTCTCCTGTAATTGAGATCTAATCTTACTGCATTGTGGTCAGAAAAGATGCCTGGAATGATTTCAATTCAAAATTCAGAACAATTTTTTTGAATTTACCAAGGCTAGATTTATGGCCCAGGATGTGATCTATCCTGGAGAAGGTTCTGTGTGTGCTTGAGAAAAAGGTGAAATTCATTGTTTGGGGATGAAATGTCCTATAGATATCAATTAGGTCTAACTGGTCTATTGTATCATTTAAAGTTTGTGTTTCCTTGTTAATTTTCTGTTTAGTTGATCTATCCATTGTTGTGAGTAGGGTATTAAAGTCTCTCACTATTATTGTGTTAGTGTTAATTTCCCCTTTCATACTTGTTACCATTTGTCTTACATATTGCAGTGCTCCCGTGTTGGGTGCATATATATTTATAATTGTTATGTC
>NW_011378592.1:0-762 GCF_000754665.1 Bison bison bison
GCAGCATGCAGACTCTTAGTTGTGGCATGTAGGGTCTAGTTCCCTGATCAGGGGTTGAATCTGGGCCCAGTGCCTTGGGAGCATGGAGTCTTAGTCAGTGGACCACAAGGGAAATCTCTAGAAACATAACCTTAAGCAGTTTGGAATTTTCTGGTCGACACGAATGTGATGATCTGTCACATGGGCCCTTTTCCATCTCCGAGGAAGAAGAGCCCATCTGCATGATAAACCCCTGCTGGTTCTTTCCCCCTAATAATATGTCCCGGCCTAAAAATAACTCTTTCTTTTATTTCCCTAATAGCTCCCTTACCCTACCGTTCTTCCTATGAAAACTTTCCATTTTGTACAACCCCTTGGAGTGTCCTTCTAGTTGCTAGATGGGATGCTGCTTGATCCATGAATTGTTGAATAAAGCCAATTAGATCTTCAGATTTACTGGGTTGAGTTTTATTTTTTTAACACTAATTTTTTTTAGTGTAAGTATTTTTCTTACAATCCTACTCTGTCATTATGTGAAGGTATTTGCTTAGGATCAGTTCTTTGAGAGGAACCCTCTACTGCTTTGCTTGGAAACAGAAATATAACTCTTGTATTTATGTGTCTACGAGGGGAGGAGGGGTAGAGTTGGGCGTTGATTTTTTTGTATATATAAATTTTCAAATAGTATGCTGGTTTTCAGTGCCATGTCTCACTTTTGCCTTCTGTAGTACCTCCCATTTCCAACACCTTATGTCACTGTGATTGTATGACCTTGATAGGCTC
>NW_011378593.1:0-911 GCF_000754665.1 Bison bison bison
CGTGTGTGTGTGTGTGTGTCCAGTGGCTAAGCTGTGTCTGACTCTTTGACAACCCCATGGGTTGTTAGCCTGCCAGGCTCCTCTGTCCATGGAACTTTCCAGACAAGAATACTGGAGTGGGTTGTCATTTCCTCCTCCAGGGGATCTTCCTGACCCAGGGATCAAACCTGTATCTCCTGCATTGGTAGGTGGATATTTTACCACTTGAGCCACCTGGGAAGCCTGAGGAAATATACAGAGTACAAATCTAACAGTCTTGAATTTGGTCCAGAGCACCTGATGATCTGGTTGAAATAACTGGAAATTTCCTTTATGTGAACATTGGGTGTTGTAAGCAAATAGGGGAGGGGGTCCCTGGAGAAAGATAATCAAGCTTGACCTCATTTTAGTCCAAGAGATTTTGTGACTCTAAACCTGGCCACAATGCTTGCCCTTAAACAGGTCTCAGTAATTAATGATCTTAAGGGGAGAAAGGACTGCAGGCACGAAGGGAAAGCAGTCAAGAAACAATGGGTCTAGGACTCCCTTGGTGGTCCAGTGGCTAAGACTCCGAGCTCCCAATGCAAAGGGGCTGGGGTTCCATCCCTGGTCAGGGAACTAGATCCTGCATGCCACAACTAAGAGTTTGCACGCCCCAACTAAAGATCCTGCATGCTGTATGATGTGGCCATTGAAAAAGATTGGTCCACATTAAAAAATATATACCTTAAATTTTTTTTTAATAGAGAAATAGAGGTGAGCAAGAAATAATCAACACAGCAACAGGCCTGTTTTTGTTCTTCATTTGTCTTTAGCTCTGGGGTAAAACCATCAGTTGTGGGGGGAAGGCTAAGCAGAAAATTCTAGCCAGGGTTTTGGAATTTAAGTCCAAGATTATATATATATATATATATATATATATAATAATATAC
>NW_011378594.1:0-569 GCF_000754665.1 Bison bison bison
TCACTTTACTTGTACTTAAGAGTTCTATAGATCGTTTTATATCAATGTAAGAAATTTTCACTTCAGATAAAAACCTACTTATTTTTAAAACTTTATTTAAACTTAAATGCATATTGTCACAAACATTACTTCTCATCATCTTATTTCTCAACAAAGACAAGGTCTTGCTCTAACTTCTCCTTCCCCTCACCCAAGTTGCCAACCCCAAGACTCACTACTGTTTATTTTCACAGTAATTTAGCTTTCCAAAAGCCCAGAGATTAGACAATACACTCTGATAAGCAAATGACGCAACCATTTCAGTTAAACATTGAAAAATTAGCAGAAGCTTTGCAAGTTCAGTCTTTTCTTTTTCATCCCACTCCAAACTATTTTTCAAAAAAAGATACACATCATTTTTGTCTCCTCTCAGAAAGCAAAGGTAATTATAACTGTTTTGTTTTGTTTTGTTTTAAATAAACCCCCTCATCCAATATAATAAGGTATACCAGAGTGTGCAAATGAAAAGGCCATAAGCTAAATTTATTCTGTAAACAAAGCTGAGGCTGAGGAAGTGTAACAGTACAATT
>NW_011378595.1:0-658 GCF_000754665.1 Bison bison bison
AAAAGAAAGCGAGCTACGCCCCAAGACAAATCTTACAATGTCCTCAGGTAGGGGGCCAGCCACTCCCGTTGGAATTGGAGTAACCTCGTCAAGGGTTAATATTGTTGCTAAATCCCCTTACCGTTTGGCTTTTCTCTTAGCCTGGGTGAGACCCCCCTGAGGGGGTTTTCTCCAAGGAGCACGCTCTGCATATTGTGCATGCAGTCTGTTTTAAAAGCTCCACTGTTTAAAAAACTTTTTATCTTTTTCAGGCTTAGGCAACACTTTGAGAGGCTTTGGGGGCAAAGTGGGAAACTCTTGGGCCCTGGAAGGCGCAAACGGAGGCGGCGGCTATCGCCCCAAATCAGAAAGTGGTGGATACATTTTTTTAAAAGTTTGCGCAGAGGGGGAGGTAGCTCGCCAGGGCGTCTGGCCACAGTGTCCTGTAAGTCCTCTCCTCTCTCCTCTGCTGATTTTTTCTTCCTTCTTCTCTTTAAATCTTTCTCTAAGTTTTCTTTCCCTCACTCTATTCTTTTTTCCTTCCTCTTCTCTTCTCTTTTACTTTCTATCATTTCCTTCTTGTTTCCCTCTTTCATTCTCCCTTCTTCCTTCTTACTACCTTCTCTTTCTTCGTTTCTTTTCCTTTACCTCTTTCTCTCTAACTTTTCTTTCCTCCTCC
>NW_011378596.1:0-981 GCF_000754665.1 Bison bison bison
AAAGGTACATATGCTCTGGCCAGCAGAAGCACTGAAGCCAGGGATTCGATCCCCGTTATCTCACTGAGCAAACACGTTACTGAGTGGGATCACAGGGGTGCACCCAGGATGTCTGGCAGAAAGTAGAGGCAGGAAAAAAAGAGCCTGGGGAATGTGCAGAGAAAAGTCCACTATATCTGCAGTTTATGAAAAGTAGAAATGTACCAGGAAGGAGAAACTGTACTTAATTAATTGAGATATCTAGCTAAGGAGATTTCCAGCCAAACAGCCAAAAGTGCTTCCTGGTTTCTTCTTGCTGCCTATAGTAAAATATAAAGGGAAATTAAAAAAATATATTTAAGAGAAACTATTAAAAAATAAGACAGAACTTGCTGAATTGGAAATTTTCCAGTCTTTTAACATGACAGAGGATGCTAAAATTAATGGCTCTCAAGCAAGGTTCTATCCAGGGCATTGAGATAAGGTGGTCTAAATATAACATTTTATAACACCTATACATCAATTCATATTTATTTATTTATTTTTAATAAATGTGGTCTAAAGATGAGTGTGAGTGTAAAATTCTTTGTTAAGCCTCAGAAAGCTGGAAGGGGATGCTTCATGGCATTATTTAGGCAGGCCAATGCCCTCCAAAGAGTTCAGGGGGTGTCACTCAGAGACATTTCAGTCACACAATAAGACTTGTACCAAGTTTCAGGGTGTTATCCCTCAGCTATCTCAGCAGAAAACCAAGACAGACTAGGCCTTATTATGAAGACATGTGTGATGGTGGCTTTGGAGTGGAGTGCTTTACCATGAAAACCAGTAAGATTATCAGGAGACACACCAAGGTTTTAAGATAACATATTTAAGTTCAGCTTGGACTGAAAGGACCAGCAATAGTACAAAATAAGAGAGCTCTGAACTTCTACCTTCGACAAGCAGGAAGCAGGCTAGGGAGACTGTTTCACTGTAACCATATACTACCCACCTTTCATGCAA
>NW_011378597.1:0-788 GCF_000754665.1 Bison bison bison
GACAAAGTCAGCGACAGAGGAGTTTTAACGTCACCACCAGGTGACAGCTACACAGACATGACGGCTTCCGCCTGGGTTCCTAACCGTGACCACTGTCAGACACTCGAGACGCTGATGAACTCCACGTGTTCTGAGAATAGTGTCAGGGTGTAGGCGGACAGTTCACAGGGATGGAGGCAGCAGAAGAAGGAAATATCAGAAATAAAAGAAATACCTAGACCTTTTGGGCTTGTTTTTCAAGCAATGGAACATGGTGAATAAATGAGGAAGAAGGAATTTTTCACTATGACTGCTCATGCTCACTATTTTTCATTAGCTATATGTAAGAAAAAAATATTTAAGATAGCAACTGTTATCCAAACAATGGAAAGAGACGCCACTGACTGTTTACCATGTATTTCAGAAATCAATGTCTAAGTTTAACTCATACGTTTTGGCAACATACCTTCTTCTAGTTCTCTAGTTATACTCCTGCCAACTCCTGCTGCATCTGAAATAAGTCAAATATTATGTTTAAGTTAAACAAGAGATATTATCATAGGAATGACATATAATTTCCTACATGTGACATTTAAATAATACATTGAGACTAGACCTAACTTGAAGATTACGTAGGTAGAAAAATAATCACATAAATAAAAGAAAATGAATTCCTACTTATTCTGCTTTTAGATAACAGAGAACATATATATGGAATGCTATTTAGATTAATCTGATAAAAACTATAATAAATACCAATCTATTGAGTACACATAATTTCAGAGAATTAGGGAATGACCCATAATCTT
>NW_011378598.1:0-980 GCF_000754665.1 Bison bison bison
TTGAAATCCTCTGTGTGATTTCCACATCGGGCTTTGCACCAGCCTGTCTCACGTGCTCAGGGGCTGCACGAGGCAAGTGACTGCCATGGCCGACAGCACAGAGCTTCCAGGTTGAGTTGAGTGACTCACAAACTTGGCCCGTTTGACTTGTTTTACCCATGAGCAAGTGAAGTGGGCTGTAGAGGAATGAATGTGAGGAATGCAGGTGAGCTCCATGGAGACAGTTTAAAGCAGTGAGAGGAGGGAGGGCAATAGAGTGAGTCGTGTCCCCTGACCCGAAACCCCGCCTGAAGTCTAGCTTCTCTCTACAGACTTCATCGTTGTTAATGGCTTGCCATGTTTCCTCCAGAGAAACCTTTTCTACACCTGAGATGGAACTTCCTCCTCATTATGGTTTATAAGGGTTAATATTGTTCTGAGTGTTTCTATTTGCTAGGGACTCTTAGAGAACATTTTCTCAGAATTTACAATGTTGGGAGTTGATACCTACTGATGTAACCTGTTCTGCACATTTTGGTGCAAGTCACTTTACATCCAGAAAGCAAGCGGTGCAGGCTGTGTCATTTGCTGTTTCGTAGGACCAGCTGATTCTAAACCTGGAAACCCTGAGAGCCGAAGTGGACCAGACGAGACTGCGAGGGCTCCCTTCCACCACGGTAGGCTGCTCCCCCGGGCAGCTCCCCTCAGCGCTGTCGAGTGTGACAAGGGCCTGTCTGGTGTGTGGACAGTATGACTGGGTGTTGCTCATGGTCGCACCTCAAGGAGCCTGTAGCTTCGTGGCCAGTGAGAGGGAAGAGACAAGCATCATTCCTTAGGGTCAAACTTGGTACCACGGAGTGGTCGTCACAGGATTGACAACACTCAAAACCACAGGCAGAGGTTTGGAAGTAGGGGGCCGACCAGTTGATATTTGGGCGTATTCATCTGAGGGGCCTGACAGACTGTGACCCTGATGTTTCTGAAGAGTCGCAGAAGGTTAA
>NW_011378599.1:0-875 GCF_000754665.1 Bison bison bison
TGCTCATCAGAGATACCAACAATAATAGTATGAGGATAGCTCAGTAGGAAAATTCGGTGGAGAAAAGAGACTGAATAGCTTGGTTTACGCGGGAGACCAATCAAACTTCAAGACAAGAAGTTTGCACCACTTACGTAGGCCGCAGGCGCCCTCTCGAATAGCGGAAGGTGCCTCACCCTAGACACCTTGTCGAGTGGGTCTTAGCAGCCCAGGCATAATTAGTAAGCGTGGTGGGTTCCGCGCTCCAGATGGAGACTCGGCTGGAAGGTACAGGACAGAATGACAAGGAACTTTATGAATTGGCGCTGTAAGTTAACTCTTTGACAGAGAGAGCGAGATGGTGGTGGGGGACATCCCCCAGTGAAATTAGAGGTGAAAGCACAAAGCAATAAAGTAGGCATACTCTGGGTTTTTGGTGGGGAGATGCTCGAGAATATCCGGGTGGACTCCTGAGGCTCGATCCCGCATTTGCGTATGCTGGGTCTCCTTCCTCATGACCTTTGTCCAGAGTGGAATGCCTCACCGGCTCCTGGCACATGATCAGTGCATGCTCAGTCAGGATATCAGTGCACGATCAGCCACGTGATCACTGACTGCACAGTCACGTGATCAGCGCCTCTCGGTCAGGTGATCAGCGTATGATAAACACGTGATCAGTGAACGATCAGCCACGTGATAACTGCATGCGCAGTCATGTGGTCAGTTCCTCTTCAGCCACGTGATCAATGCATGCAGAGTCCCGTGATCAGAGCCTGTCAGTCACTGATCACTGCCTGATAAACACGTGATCAGTGCATGATGAGCCTCGTGATCAGTGCCCGATCAGCCACATCATCAGTGCATGCCCAGTCACGGGATCAGTGCATGATAGCCAC
>NW_011378599.1:4078-4566 GCF_000754665.1 Bison bison bison
ATTTATATGCTCATCAGAGGTACCAACAATAATAGTATGAGGATAGCTCAGTAGGAAAATTCGGTGGAGAAAAGAGACTGAGTAGCTTGGTTTATGGGGGAGACCAATCAAACTTCAAGACAAGAAGTTTGCACCACTTACGTAGGCCGCAGGCACGCTCTCGAATAGCGGAAGGTGCCTCACCCTAGACACCTTCTCGAGTGGGTCTTAGCAGCCCAGGCATAATTAGTAAGCGTGGTGGGTTCCGCGCTCCAGATGGAGACTCGGCTGGAAGGTACAGGACAGAATGACAAGGAACTTTATGAATTGGCGCTGTAAGTTAACTCTTTGACAGAGAGAGCGAGATGGTGGTGGGGGACATCCCCCAGTGAAATTAGAGGTGAAAGCACAAAGCAATAAAGTAGGCATACTCTGGGTTTTTGGTGGGGAGATGCTCGAGAATATCCGGGTGGACTCCTGAGGCTCGATCCCGCATTTGCAGATGCCGA
>NW_011378600.1:0-539 GCF_000754665.1 Bison bison bison
GGGGGGGGTGGGAGCCCTTCTTTCCATTCCACATGACACCCAGTGGACAATCCAGGCCCTGCCCACTGCATTGAGTGTGCAGCAACAATATCAACGGTAATGCCGGTGAACAATGCGTATTCCTGGAATCCACTCCGTTGGCTACTGACTGTGTGTGGTGGTGGTCTGGAACCTAGACCTGGAAGCTTTCTGGATGATTGCAAATGACATCAAAGTCTGAGGACGATGGAAGATCTTCACATTTCTGCAAGAGCCGCACACCTCCAGAAGGAACCACAAGACTTGCCTGAAATGGTCAAGGTATAAGTATTGGACTCAACGTTGGAAGGTCTCCACCTTTGCTATGGAAGTCAAACGATCTTTCTTTGAAATGAAAATGGAGCATACTGAACGTTCACAGTCTTCTAGAGCATATGAAAAGCCCTAAACTTGTAGAAACCTGCTGTACGAGTTCCTTGAAAGCAAGAACCTCTATGTATGGATATGTCTTCATGCCTTAGATTGTGCCTCGAATATAGTGTACACATCAACCCAGGAAA
>NW_011378601.1:0-1082 GCF_000754665.1 Bison bison bison
CATTGTTCACAAGTCACTACGTTAGGTCCACCTGAATAATTCATGCCTACATTAAGTTTGTTGGAGTCATTAGTAAAAAGGAAAACATAAGGCAAGGGTGGATAAGCTAAAACAGAGTAAGTAGAATTATTTTCTGGTTGGAGTTCACGCTGCAGCAGCCCTGTCAGTCTCGCCGGGATCTCGATGTTTATCTTGTTTCCCCTGCTGGCCGGCGCCGCGCTGGTCTGGACGGCACTTTGTGGGTGCACTCTCTTCTCTGGCCCTCACTCGCTGCACAAACTTCTTTGCTCTAGGTCGCGGGGTGCAGCGAGGAGGGTGCGGGGCGAGGCTGGAGGCGCAGAGGCGAGAGCTGCCTAGTGGGCGGGGCAAGCAAGTGCGCTCCGCGAACCTGGCCTGTCTGGAACCCAAATTGGTGAATCTGCGTCCTGTGGAAAAATCAAGCACATCCTCGACCGCTAGTTAATAATGAGTCAGGACCCTTCATTGTCCTGAGAGAAGGTCCTTCCGTTTGACTAATGGCTTTGCATTCAATTGCTCTGGGCACAATGGCGAAGCATTGCAGTAGTTCTGGCGGAATCGGCATTTAAAATATTTATTACTAAAAAGAGCAAGTTGCAAGATTTGATGGGGAGAGCTATACTTAAACTCCCCTTCTTTTAATTTTTGAATTTGAAGCTTTAATGTTTGATGTGCTCTTTCCACAATGGCTTGTCCCCGGGGATTATAAGGGATGCCTGTATTGCGTTTAATTTGAAACTGTAAACAAAATTCCTGAAAAGACTTAGAAGTGTAAGCAGGAGCATTGTCAGTTTCAGAGCTTTTGGTAGGCCCAAATATGAAAAACAAGTAAAGAGATGTTGTATAACATCTTTAACTGCCTCTCTGGTACGAGACGTTGCAATAAGGACATGAGAAAAAGTATCTATAGTTACATGAACAAAGAAAAGTTTTCCAAATGAAGAGACATGAGTTACATCCATTTGCCAGAGTACGTTAGGTTTGAGACCGCGAGGGTTAACTCCCATAGGTAGACTATTATAAACAGTGGGGCAGTGTAAGCAAGAGCGCACAATCTCTCGAGT
>NW_011378602.1:0-854 GCF_000754665.1 Bison bison bison
AAAGGAAAACAGGCCTTCAATATTAAAACCTAAATTTGCAAAAAACTTGGAGCTTGGTTTTTTGTTTTGTTTTGTTTTGTTTGAATCAAACCACCACATCATTTAAAATTTTTACACGTGCTAATTATTCGGTTCCAAAACACCAAACTTGTACTGAACACGGTCGCCATGGAAAGGCCCCCTCAGCAGGACAGCCACAGATGCTGCCATGAAAGGGCAGCAGGGTGCCCTCCTCCCTTGTTTTCTGCCTGGGAGGCCACCGGGGTTTTGAAACCCATGCACCCTACTAAGTTTCTAGGGTGCAATTCGTGGACCCTTCCCTTTCCCATCCCAGCAGGTGGTCAAGGGCCCGCTGGCCTCCAAAGTGCCAGAAGCAGGGCTGGGCCAGCCGGCCAGAGATCAGGGTTCTGGCCCTTGGACTTGCAGCGGACACTAGGCTGCTTGGGAAAACCGCGCGGCGTCTGACCTTTCAGCAAAGGGGTGGAGCGGTCAAGGCCTTGAGCCCAAAGGCGAGGCCTTTCTGCGACCGCCAGGTGGTGCCAACAGAGGGCGGACTACGTGGTTCCCTGCTCCACGCAGTCCCAGTTCCCTGACCTGTGGTCCGCACCCCTCCGCCGCGCCCACTGGATGCCGACCCTTGGGGACCCAGGAGCGCACGCAATGGGCGTTCCCAGCCGCCATGGCGACCCCCCGAGAGGACAACGGGGAAGCCCTCCCCTACCCCCGCCAGGAGCCGACCCCCGCCCCGCGCCGCCCCGCCCCTGCCATGCTCCCGGTGCCTTCCCAGCCGCAGTGGGGATCCCCGGAGCACAACTGGGACCGACCCCCACCCACAGCGATCGGAGTCTCCACCC
>NW_011378603.1:0-1074 GCF_000754665.1 Bison bison bison
TTGGGGCTGGGTTTGGTTTCCTTTCTGCTTGCTCGCGTTTCTTGCATTCCCGCCTGGGTGGGGTGGGTGTGGGGGCTACCGCCCCTTGCCTCTCAGCCTGGCTGTCGGGCTGTAGCCAAGCGGCTTCCAAATGCACACCCCGTCCCCGGGCTCCCGGCTCTGCTCAGGCACAGGGGCAACTGCCCTGGGCGGGGAGCATGCTTGGGCTCCTCCGTCGAGTCCTCCACCAGGTGCTCTGGTCTGAGGCGCTTCCCTTTCTTCTCTTCTTCCACAGGCCCCATCGCCACAGGGTCTCGAAGGAGGAGGCTCGTTCTGAAGCCGAGCCAGGAGGACGCCCTGCAAGCGCTCTTTCAACAGAACCCCTACCCTGGGATAGCGACCAGAGAACGACTGGCCCGAGAGCTCGGCATTGACGAAAGCAGAGTTCAGGTAGGCCCCCCGCCTCTCCACCCGTTCTCCCTTTCAGGCTCTCCATGCCGATCCAAGGCAGCTGAACGCATCTGGCGGCCTTTCTCCTGAGAAGGATTTCTCTCTGTTTGCCCCTAGGTCTGGTTTCAAAACCAACGTAGAAGACGGCCAAAGCAGAGCCGGCCGCCGTCTGAACACGTGCGCCAAGAAGGGGAAGGGGGGCCAACGTCCACGCCCAGGCCACCGTCGCTACCTCCCCGACCTCAGTCTTCCTCTCAAGGTAAATTAGCCAGCGTTCTCTCCAAAGGCAAGTCCCCCAGAGGGGGTCCCGAACCCTCCCCCCTCTTGCCCGGAGAATACTCTCTGCTGGTGGATGAGCACGGGAGGCCCAGAAACACCACGGGGGTGGGGTGGGGGGTTAGGGGGGAGGGGGGAGGGGGGAGGGGGGGTGAGGGAGGAGGAGGAAACAGGGCTGTGTGGTTGCTGCCCCATCAGTGTCCCAGATCGGGGCAAGACGCCCCCCGTCGGCGTGGGCGGCCGCAGTGTTCCCCTTTGCACCCCTCCCCAGCCCCCGTCGGGAACCTTAGGCTCCGGCTGCCCGGGCAGCCTTGGCCGAGGACCATGCTTCAGGGCACGTCGGCGGCAAGGCCGGAGGAGGAGAGAGAC
>NW_011378604.1:0-645 GCF_000754665.1 Bison bison bison
CCATTCTGTGCTTTTCCTCTATGTCTTTGCATGGATCGCTGAAGAAGGCTTTCTTATCTCTTCTTGCTATTCTTTGGAACTCTGCATTCAGATGTGTGTATCTGTCCTTTTCTCCTCTGTTTTCGCTTCTCTTCTCCTCACAGCTATGTGTAAGGCCTCCCCAGACAGCCATTTTGCTTTGTGGCATTTCTTTTCCATGGGGATGGTCTTGATCCCTGTCTCCTGTTCAATGTCACGAACCTCATTCCACAGTTCACACGGACAGCACGTAGCGCGCCCAGAACACACAACAGGACTCCTCCTGAACCCAGAACGGCGATTGTTATGGATCCACGTGAGGGCGTCGATATCCCACCTGATGCGTGACTAGGAGTCACACAGACTCGATGGGTTTGAGCTTGGATGGGGTGCCCTATCCGGAGAGATCACGTGGGTCAGAAAGCACACACGGAACAGAACACAACCAAAGACCACAGCCAAGTCGAGGGAGGGCTGAACCCGAGGACCTCACCGGTCCCGTGGCATCACGTGCCGTACACGGCCTCTCTCGATGGCCGAGAGGGACGTGGAATGTATGTGTCCCCGTATTGGTGTGTCGTGCCCGAAACCACGCCACGGAGAGGGATCGTGTCTGATGCTCATCAT
>NW_011378605.1:0-637 GCF_000754665.1 Bison bison bison
AAAATCATCCATAGGTCACTGATGTCACTTGACACTGGTGAGAAGTATCAAGAAGTGAAGGGGAATCAGACGTGGGTGTGGATACTGGATCCACCGATTTCTAGTTGTAGTACCATGGACGTTCTCTCTTAAGTCGCTATGTCTTCATCCGGTAAATGGGAAAAATGAGAGTATATGCCTTTTACGGATGGCATAAAGATAGAAGAAAACATAGTTTCTTTAAACTACTTAGCAAAGAATTGGTGCTGTAGCCTCATAAATGGGAGAAGGCAATGGCATCCCACTCCAGTACTCCTGCCTGGAAAATCCCATGGATGGAGGAGCCTGGTAGGCTGCAGTTCATGGGGTCGCAAAGAGTCGGACTCTACTGAATGACTTTGCTTTCACTTTTCACTTTCATGCGTTGGAGAAGGAAATGGCAACCCACTCCAGTGTTCTTGCCTGGAGAATCCCAGGAGGGGGAGCCTGGTGGGCTGCCGTCTCTGGGGCTGCACAGAGTCGGACACGACTGAAGCGACTTAGCAGCAGCAGCAGCCTCATAAACAATAGCTATTGTCACTATTACTTATACTAATTTTACCTTTGATATTTGGATGTTGTAATCAGATAACACATAGGGAAATCAGACTATTGGAAG
>NW_011378606.1:0-737 GCF_000754665.1 Bison bison bison
GAGGAGATGTTTGGATGGCATCACCGACTCAATGGACATGGGTTTGGGTAGACTCCAGCAGTTGTTGATGTACAGGGAGGCCTGGCATGCTGCAGCGCGTGGGGTCGCAAATAGTCGGGCACAACTGAGCAACTGAACTGAACTGAACTGATACACCCATGGCTGATTCATGTCAATGTATGGCAACAACCCCTACAATTTTGTAAAGTAATTAGCCTCCAATTAAAACAAGTAAATTAATTTAAGTAAAAAAAAAAATCTAGAGGAGAGGGTAGACTCTCTGAAATACAATATTAAAAATACAAAACACAATCAATCACAAAATATATTTAAAAATATGAAATATGCTTTAAAAATAGGGTCATATTTTGCAAGGTAATAGGTTGTAAAATTGAAAATTAAAGGATTAATTATGACCCAGCAATCCCACTGCTGGGCATACACACCAAGGAAACCAGAATTGAAAGAGACACGTGTACCACAATGTTCATCACAGCACTGTTTCTAATAGCCAGGACATGGAAGCAACCTAGATGTCCATCAGCAGACGAATGGATAAGAAAGCTGTGGTATGTATACACAGTGGAGTATTACTCAGCCATTAAAAAGAATACATTTGAATCAGTTCTAATGAGGTGGATGAAACTGGAGCCTATTATATCGAGTGAAGTAAGCCAGAAAGAAAGAAAGAAAGAAAAAAAAAAAAACACATCAATACAGTATACTAACACATGTAT
>NW_011378607.1:0-814 GCF_000754665.1 Bison bison bison
TGACTTAACTCACAGGGTGGATTTCGGAGAGGTGTCCGGGCATCGGGTTCTTATCAAGAGGGGACCGGGAAATCGGGGTGCTTCGCAATGTTGAAGCACCCACGAGGCCACGTCTGGAATGTCGTCGTGAGACCGGCCTCATCCTGAGGTGCGACCGGAAGGTCGGGAACCCCTTCCAGACAAAGCAGGGGAGTCGACCCTCCTGTCGAGATCAGGAGGGTCGAAGGGGCTCAGAGGAAGTGGTGCCGGAAAACCTCGGTGTTCCTCTCCAGGTAGACCGGGATGCCGGGGAACTTGGTGGGGCGCATCAAGGGTGCCAAGTACCGTTTCGACCTCCAATTCCTAATGTGGGACTTCTCCTGAGACGCTCTAGCGGGAAAGGGTTTCATCTTGCGATGCCGGTGGAACCACGTGGTTTTTCTCGTGTTGTGGCAGGATTCTCGTGTTACGACTGGGAATTCAGGATGCCTCTTGTGTTGGCCCAGGGAAGTCCAATCTTCCATTCGAGTTGCGAAGGAAAGCTGGGGATTGCTCTCGAGTGACTGCAGGGCCAATAGACCTCATCTAGGCTTGTGTCCAGAAGCCATTGTTTCTCTCCAGGGCCGAACGGGATCTCGGGGTTGCATTCCAGACGCACCCGGGGAGACAGGCATTCATCTCGAGTGGAAGCAAAGAACCCCGCTCTGCTCTCGAGTCGCGACGGGTATCTCTTGGAGCTCACTGGGTGGACTAAACGGAGTCAAGCCTCCTGAGGAGTTTGGAGAGAGGTCGCGAAGTTGGCGTCTAGGCCATGCAGGAGACGAAGGCCCTCATC
>NW_011378608.1:0-632 GCF_000754665.1 Bison bison bison
GCTTGCCTCTCGAGGTGTCCCCGGGGAGAGAGGCCACTTGTCGAGCTGTATTTGGAACCTGGGGGTTTTTTCCGGTCGATGCACGGGCGAGTCACTGCCCCTTCCTGTTGACTTCATTCACAGGGTGGAGTTCGGAGAGGTGTCCGGGCATCGGGTTCTTATCTAGAGGGGACCGGGAAATCGGGGTGCTTCGCAATGTGGAGGCACCCGCGAGGCCACGTCTGGAATGTCGTCGTGAGACCGGCCTCATCCTGAGGTGCGACCGGAAGGTCGGGAACCCCTTCCAGACAAAGCAGGGGAGTCGACCCTCCTGTCGAGATCAGGAGGGTAGAAGGGGCTCAGAGGAAGTGGTGCCGGAAAACCTCGGGTGTGCCTCTCCAGGGAGACCGGGATGCCGGGGAACTTTGTGGGGGCGCATCAAGGGTGCCAAGTACCGTTTCGACCTCCAATTCCTAACGTGGGACTTCTCCTGAGACGCTGTAGCGGGACAGGGCTTCATCTTGCGATGACGGGGGAACCACGTGGTTTTTCTCGAGTTGCGGCGGGATTCTCGAGTTACGACGGGGAATTCGGGATGCCTCTTGTGTTGGCCCAGGGAAGTCCAATCTTCCATTCGAGTTGCGAAGGCAAGC
>NW_011378609.1:0-865 GCF_000754665.1 Bison bison bison
GCCTACTTAGAGAGGGGTTAGGGTACAGTGTTTCCAAGCTGCCAAGGGCTACGGCAATGCGAGCTCTGTCAGAGGTAAGAAGAGAGCAATTGGTTGGATTTTCCAGCTGCTGTTGGGCCGCACAGCTTCCGTGCCGCATGAGGCTCCTTGTGGCCCTATTTTGGGTATGCAGCAACATGCACACAGAGTGTCTGTGTTCCCGCCAAAAACTTCCTGACAGACTTAAGTACACTAGAGCTCTCCTACAAAGCAAAGACGTGGATGTGGTTTTGCCTTTCCCTATGAGTTTGGGGCCCTTACCTTGGCCCCAGCCCCGGGGAAACAGCCCCTGAGAAAATACTTACAATAAGTGGTTTGTCCGTCAGCTGGGAAGCAAAGTTCACAGAACGTGGGTAAATGAAGCCTCCCTTGTGGAAGGAGAGGCAGCCAACTGGTGTGTGTTTGCAAGCATGTATTTGGAAGGAACGGGTTAGCTTCTACAATGGGAGACGTCCAGATCTGCTCAGAGGACCGAAACTCAGGGTCAGGGCTGAGCTCAGTGTCAGGGCCGAGCATCTCGAATGCCATTTGTGAACCTTGTAATGACATTCCTAGGTTACAGTGGCATGGCCCATGAAGGAGCAGGCTGCGGCACTGTGTCAGACATGTTTGGGTGCCTTACTCTGGTCAGCTCCAGTATTTCCTTTCATGTACATTTTGGTCTCTAAGCCTGGTATCGAGGGGCGCACACAGGGTATTTTCCTGCAGGATCCAAGAATGTTCCAGACAGTCCTAGGCTCACTAGCTGTTGCTAGGTCGCACATTAGCTATACTTATTGCTAACAGTAAAAACCTATTGGACTCTAATTTAATTTTTTTTTCTTTT
>NW_011378610.1:0-620 GCF_000754665.1 Bison bison bison
AACCACTGGCCTTGCAGGGAATTCTGCTCTCTCTTTTTATGTAGAGAACCATCAGATTGGACTAGGGCTTACCCTAGTGACTTCGTTGAGTTTAACTACCTTGTTAAGAATATAATCTACAAATATAGTCACATTCCAAAGTGTAGGGGGATAGGACTTCTACAGATAATTTTTTAAATGAATTAATTTATTTGATGGCACCAATTGTTAGTTGTGGCATGTGGGGTCTTTGGACTTCCTGGCAGCACATGGGATCTAGTTCCCTGACCAGGGACCGAAGCCCAGCCCCCTGCACTGGGAGTGGAGAGCTTTAGCCACTGGATCATTGGGAAAGTCCCCTCAACATATGGATTTTGTAGGACACAATGAAGCCCAAAAACAGGGTTGATGGTAGGGTGATGTGCCTGGCTACACATTGTGGTGTAGCTTCACGTTGCACCCTACCTGCTCCTTAGAAATATCTGAGACGCTTAGTAACGTTGACTCCCTGGTCCCATTCCTGGAGATACTTATTCTGTGGGTATGGGTAAGATCGGCAAATCAACCAGAACTTTTCAAAATCAATCAGTACTTTTCAAAACTCTCTAGTACTCACTGTTTAATATGGACACCTTAAGCAG
>NW_011378611.1:0-550 GCF_000754665.1 Bison bison bison
GTCAAAGAGTTAACTTACAGTTCCAATTCATAAAGTTCCTTGTCATTCTTCCCTGTAACTTCCAGCTGAGTCTCCATCTCGAGCGCGGAACCCACCACGCTTCCTAATTATGCCTGGGCTGCTAAGACCCACTCGAGAAGGTGTCTAGGGTGAGGCACCTTTCGCTATTCGAGAGGGCGCCTGCGGCCTACGTAAGTGGTGCAAACTTCTTGTCTTGAAGTTTGATTGGTCTTCCGCGTAAACCAAGCTACTCAGTCTCTATTCTCCACCAAATTTTCCTACTGAGGTCTCCTCATACTATTCTTCTTGACATCTCTGATTAGCATATAAATAGTCTCCTAGGCCATCTCTCCTTCGAATACCCTGGATCAGTTGGGGCTGGTCCCCGGCAGGTGGCGACCGAACAGGGACCTCAGGAGGCAATACTCAAAGAGCTGAGCAGACACGAACCACGCAATCAGCAGGCAATAAGCATGGAGCTCAGCAGTGACGAATCACGCTGCTCAACTGGCAATAATCAAGCACGTGACCAGGCAGGAATCACGCAGCT
>NW_011378612.1:0-852 GCF_000754665.1 Bison bison bison
CTCGAGACGTGTTGAAGAAGGTCTCTCGAGGTCTTTCTCGGGTTGAGGCAGGACACCCTGGGTCCCTTGACTTGTGCAGGTCACCTCAGGGGGCTTCCCATGGTGACTCTGAGAAGTCAGGGAAACTGGAGGTGGGAGGGGCCTCTCGGCACTCCCCTGGGTTTGGTGCATTGGAAGAGGGCCTCATCTCCAGTTGAGGCAGGAACCTCACGGTTCCTCGGATTTCAGACTCCGATCCCAGGGTCCCTGGATACTTGGGAAACGAGAGTCAGGCCTCGACTTGTGCTGAGGCATGGAACTCCGCTTGCCTCTCGAGGTGTTCCCGGGGAGACAGGCCACTTGTCGAGTGGTATTTGGAACCTGGGGGTCTTTTCCCGACGATGCACAGGCGAGTCACTGCCCCTTCGTGTTGACTTCATTCACAGGGTGAAGTTCGAAGAGGTGTCCGGGTATCGGGTTCTTATCAAGAGGGGACCGGGAAATCGGGGTCCTTCAGAATGTGGAACCACCCACCAGGCCACGTCTGGAATGTCGTCGTGAGACCGGCCTCATCCTGAGGTGCGACCGGAGGTCGGGAACCCCTTCTAGACAAAGCAGGGGAGTCGAACCTCCTGTCCAGATCAGGAGGGTAGAAGTGGCTCTGAAGAAGTGGTGCCGGAAAACCTCGGTGTTCCTCTCGAGGGAGACCGGGATGCCGGGGAAATTTGTGGGTCGCATCAAGGGTGCCAAGTACCGTTTCGACCTCCATTACCTAACGTGGGTCTTCTCCTGAGACGCTGTAGCGGGAAATGGCTTCATCTTGCGATGACGGGTGAACCACGTGGTTTTTCTCGAGTTGCGGCGGGATTCTCG
>NW_011378612.1:5268-5717 GCF_000754665.1 Bison bison bison
GGCTTGTGTCCAGAAGCCAGTGTTCCTCTCCAGGGGCGAAAGGGATCTCGGGGTTGCATTCCAGACGCACCCGGGGAGACAGGCATCCATCTCGAGTGGAAGCAAAGAACCCCGCTCTGCTCTCGAGTCGCGACGGGTATCTCTTGGAGCTCACTGGGTGGACTAAAGGGAGTCAAGCCTCCTGAGGCGTTTGGAGAGAGGTCGCGAGATTGCTCTCTAGGCCATGCAGGAGACGAAGGCTCTCATCTCGCGATGACGGGTGAGTCTCGGGGTTGTTCTCCAGCGGAGGCCCCAGGGTGCGGTTTCTCACGAGGTACGACGGCGAGGTCAGTGAGCCTCTCGTGGGGCGCCAGGGAAGTCGGGTCTCCATGCGAGTGGCGAGGGCAAGCGCGTCATTGCTCTCGAGCCATGGTAGGGTGCCGGGGACCAGCCCCGGCTGATCCAGGGTA
>NW_011378613.1:0-572 GCF_000754665.1 Bison bison bison
GGCGGGCTAGTAAGTCTCCCACATCCTTACTTCTTTTCTCTTTATTTGGTCCATTAATTGCTGATAGAGGAGTGTTTGAACTCACCAGATGTAATGGTGGGTTTGTTTATTCCTCCTTTTAGTTCTTATTTCATTTTCAAACTTTGTAATTAGGAGTATACCTGTTTAGGATTGTTTTACCTTCTTGATTGACTCCTTTATCGTAATGACATGTCCCTCTTTTTCTCTAAGACTATTCCTTACCTAGAGTCTTTAGTATTAATTAACCACTTAAGCTTTATGTCATTAGGGTTACATAGTATATATATTTCTGTTATTTTACTTATAAGCTGTGACTTTATAATTGAAGTGAGTATCCTGTAGACAAGAGAGTTTGGTCTTACTCTTGTCCCCAGTTTTGACACTCCTAGGCTTTGTATTGGTGCCTTTTTCCAGGGATTTATCTGTTTATTATTGATTTCTAATTTTATTCTGTTTTCATCAGAGAACATAGTTTGTATGCCTTTAAAGATTTAAATTCACTGAAACTGGTCTCATGGCCCAGTACATTTTGAACCATCATGACGTTAGAA
>NW_011378614.1:0-1014 GCF_000754665.1 Bison bison bison
TCTAACTGTTGCTTCCTGACCTGCATACAAATTTCTCAAGAGGCAGATCAGGTGTTCTGGTATTTCCATCTCTTGAAGAATTTTTCACAGTTTATTGTGATGCACACCATCAAAGGCTTTGGCATAGTCAATAAAGCAGAAATAGATGTTTTTCTAGAATTCTCTTGCTTTTTCAATGATCCAACAGATGTTGGCAATTTGATCTCTGGTTCCTCTGCCTTTTCTAAAACCAGCTCGAACATCAGGAAGTTCATGGTTCACTTATTGCTGAAGCCTGACTTGGAGAATTTTGAGCATTACTTTACTAGCGTGTGAGATGAGTGCAACTGTGCAGTAGTTTGAGCATTCTTTGGCATTGCCTTTCTTTGGGATTGGAATGAAAACTGACCTTTTCCAGTCCTGTGGCCACTGCTGAGTTTGCCAAATTTGCAGGCATATTGACTGCAGCACTTTCACAGAATCATCTTTCAGGATTTGAAAGAGCTCAACTGAAATTCCATCACCTCCACTAGCTTTGTTCATAGTGATGCTTCCTAAGGCCCACTTGACTTCACATTCCAGAATGTCTGGCTGTGGGTCAGTGATCACACCATCGTGATTATCTGTGTCATGAAGATCTTTTTTGTACAGTTCTTCTGTGTATTCTTGCCATCTCTTCTTAATATCTTCTGATTCTGTTAGGTCCATACCATTTCTGTCCTTTACCAAGCTCATCTTTGCATGAAATGTTCCTTTGGCATCTCTGATTTTCTTGAAGAGATCCCTAGTCTTTCCCATTCTGTTGTTTTCCTCTATTTCTTTGCATTGATCGCTGAAGAAGGCTTTCTTATCTCTTCTTGCTATTATTTGGAACTCTGCATTCAGATGTTTATATCTTTCCTTTTCTCCTTTGCTTTTTGCTTCTCTTCTTTTCACAGCTATTTGTAAGCCCTCCCCAGACAGCCATTTTGCTTTTTTGCATTTCTTTTCCACAGGGATGGTCTTGATCCCTGTCTCCTGTACAATGTCACGAAC
>NW_011378614.1:2708-10870 GCF_000754665.1 Bison bison bison
CTCTGCTATCTAGTCAAGGCTATGGTTTTTCCAGTGGTCATGTATGGATGTGAGAGTTGAACTATAAAGAAAGCTGAGCACCAAAAAATTGATGCTTTTGAACTGTGTTGTTGGAGAAGACTCTTGAGAGTCCCTTGGACTGCAAAGAGATCCAACCAGTCCATCCTAAAGGAAATCAGTCCTGGGTGTTCATTGGAAGGACTGATGTTGAAGCTGAAGCTCTAATACTTTGGCCACCTGATGTGAAGAGCTGACTCATTGGTAAAGACACTGATGCTGGGAAAGATTGAGGGCAAGAGGAGAACGGGACGACAGAGGATGAGATGGTTGGATGGCACCATCAACTCGATGGACATGGGTTTGGGTGGACTCTTGGAGTTGGTGATAGATAGGGAGGCCTGGCGTGCTTCGGTTCATGGGGTCGCAAAGAGTTGGACACTACTGAGCTACTGAACTGAACACATAAAATAGATAAATAATAACCTATTGTATAGCACAGCGAACTCTACTCAGTGCTCTGTGGTGATGTAAAGAGGAAGTAAATCCAAGAAAGAGGGGATATATATATATATATATATATATATATATATATATAGGTCATTGTTGTTTGGTCGCTGAGTTGCATCTGACTCTTTTGTGACCTCATGGACTGTAGCCTGAGACACTCCTTTGTCCATTGGATTTCCCAGGCAAGAATACTGGAGTGGGTTGCCATTTCTTTCCTCAGAGGATCTTCCCAACAAGGGATGGAACCCCGGTCTCCTATTTGGCAGGCAGATTTTTTTACCACTCAGTCACCTAGGAAACCCTTACATGTATATATAAGGTATTAAGTTTGCTGTAAAGCAGAAGCTACCACAATGCTGTAAAGCAATTATGCTCAAATAAAAATTAATAAAAATAAATAAACTCTTTGTCAGGTAACTCTAAGAGCCAAATACCCTGGGAAAATTTTTTAATGTTTCTTTTTCCTCTTGTTTTCCATGAGATCTCTTTTATGTAAGTGTTTTTAAAATCACAAACATTGTAGATAAAAAGTTGTACAAATCCTTCAGAAAGGATTTTGTTTTGCTTCTTCTATTTAGGGGTAGATTAAGGATAGAGCAACTTATTTAACTCATTCTTAGGGCAAAGCTTGGCTTAAAACAGTAATCGTGGCATTGTCAGGACCAGGGCTGTTCATAGAGAAAGGGAACACTAGATTATGGTAACTTTACTGGTATGTTACAGCTTTCATCTCAGCTCCATCACTAGGTCATTATTATTATTATTATTATTTTATTTTGAATTTTTTACTTTGTATTGGGTTTAGCCGATTAACAATGTTGTTACAGTTTCAGGTGAACAGGCAGGGACTCAGCCATACATATACATGTATCCATTTCCCCCCAAAGTCCCCTCCCTTCCTAAAAATTATTTTGCTTAACTGAGTTTCCTGTTCTTCAACCCTCCCAACCCTCTAATCATCGCTCTTTTTTCAGGAAATCACACCCAGGTGCTGCCCCAGTGCAATGACTCTTGTGTCTGAACAAGCAGGGTCTGCAGCCTCAGAGGAGAGCGCCCCCTACTGCTCACGTGAGGGTCCCACAGGACAGAAGACCCTATTCATTCCCCAGGTCAGCGCCTCATTGTCCCATTTCTCTCTCCTCAGACAGTAGACAGCTCCGCCAGGTGGATGGGGGCGGTCCCTACGCCGGGAGAGTGGAGATCCTTGACCAGGGCTCCTGGGGCACCATCTGTGATGACGGCTGGGACCTGGACGATGCCCGCGTGGTGTGCAGGCAGCTGGGCTGTGGGGAAGCCCTCAGTGCCACGGGGTCTGCTCACTTCGGGGTAGGATCAGGGCCCATCTGGCTGTATGACCTGAACTGCACAGGAAAGGAGTCCCACGTGTGGAGGTGCCCTTCCCGGGGCTGGGGGCAGCACGACTGCAGACACAAGGAGGACGCCGGGGTCATCTGCTCAGGTCAGCACTCCACACTGTCCACAGGCAGGGGGAGGGGAGGGCCCAGGAGGACGGGGGTCTGAACCCTGAGGGAGAGATGCTGAAAGGACCAGAGAAGGAGGCTTCCTCCCATAGAGCCTGTCTTTCCAGCAGACGTGAAGACGAGGTGCTTTCACTGCCTCCTGCAGCAGCTGAGATTCTGGTCCTGTCTCCTCAGTAGTGTTTGCTGGCATAGCCTTTTCTCAGTTTTCCTTGTAATCAGGGCTCACTCTTCTGGTACATAGGGTAGAGAAGTCTTAAAGCCAAGGTGCTAGTTTTTTTTTTTTTTTTTGTAACAAATTACCACATAGTTAATGGTTTAAAACAACACATTTACTTCCTTACACTTCTGTAGCTTAGATGTCCGGCAGGAATCTCACTGGATGGGGATCAAGGTTTCAGTAGGGTCACATCACCTCTGAGCCTCTGGGAAAGAATCTGTTTTTTGTCTTTTCAAGCTTCTAAAAACTGCCTGCCTGCCTTTGGTCATAACCCCCTTCTGTTCATCATCAGACCAGCAAAGCTCCACCTCTCTAACTGTTATACATATTCACATCTCCCTCTAACCAGAACTAGGAAAAGTATTCCACTCTAAAGGATAGTGAGTCTAAGATTGTGATTAGAATGTGCTCAGGTGGTTAATCCATTATATTTCAGGGTAATCTCAAGGTCCTTACCTTAATCACATCTGTAAAGTCCCCTTTGCCAGATAAGGAAACAGTCACAGATCCATTATTCTATCTGCCTCCACACTGTCCACATCACACCCCTTTCATACACTCTTTTAGATGTTTTGTCAGGAAGCAGGAGTCAGCTCTCTCTCCCTGCAGGTGTCCAGGTTGGTCTTCCTCAGTTTATATTCACTACATCATGGTGGTAGAAATATTTAGAAAGACAGACACAGAGGGACAGAGTCAGATAAAAAGGAGACAGGTTTGACTCTGGTCATCTAGTGGATTTGCTTCCTCAGCTGGGTCAGAGATGAATGTTCACAATTTTGGGGAGAGAGGAAAACCCAGAGCACTGAGCTGGGTTCTCACTGTGTCCTGTCTCCTCCCTTTCAATCTCAGGTTCCTGGCCCTCAGGATGGTGAGCGAGGACCAGCAGTGTGCTGGGTGGCTGGAAGTTTTCTACAATGGGACGTGGGGCAGTGTCTGCCACAGCCCCATGGAAGACATCACTGTGTCCATGATCTGCAGACAGCTTGCCTGTGGGGACAGTGGAAGTCTCAACGCTTCTGTTGGTCTCAGGGAAGGTTCTAGACCCCCGTGGGTAGATTTAATCCAGTGTCAGAAAATTGATACCTCTCTCTGGCAGTGTCCTTCTGACCCTTGGAAGTACAGTTCCTGCTCTCCAAAGGAGGAAGCCTACATCTCATGTGCAGGTGACTTATGTCTGTTTCTGTGTCTTTCCCAACCCTGTAGGATGTTGTTAGTGAGATTTGATATTTTAAAATCTAAGTGATGGGTTTAAGTTGAGTTTATAAAATGAAGTTGGATGGAGCTAATTTAATCCACATGTTCCAAACTTGCTTTTATTAAAAGTTTTTAATTGATATAATTGACATAACATTATATTGTTTGCTGTGTACAACATAATGCTTATATATTTGTGTATATTGATAAATGATCACTACAGTAAGTCTAGTTATATCCACAACCATATATATAGTTAAATATTTTTTTATATGATGAGGATGTTTAAGATGTATTTTCTCATCATCTTTCAAACAGACAGTATGGTATTCACTATAGTGACCATGCTGTTTATCTCTTCACCTATTAATTTTATAACTCAAGTTTATACCTTTTGATTACATTTGCCACACCAAATTCCCCACCTCTGGCAGGCACCAACCACTCAGCATCTCTGAACTTGCTTTTTGTTTTAAGATTACACATATAAATGAGATTTTATGGTATTTTTCTTTCTCTGTCTGATTTGTTTCGCCTAGCATAATGCCCTCAAGGTCCATCCGTGTTGAAACTGGCAAAATTTTCTTCTTTTTTAAGCGTGGATATATGTCTATGTTACATTTTCTTTATCCATTCATCCATCGCTGAAGACTTACCTTGTTTGGCTCTTGTATACATTGCTACAAAATACTAAAAAGTAATGCTGTTAAAGTGCTGCAGTCAATATATCAACAAATTTGGAAAATTCATCAGTGGCCACAGGACTGGAGAAGGCCAATTTTCATTCCAATCCTGAAGAAGGGCAGTGCCAAAGAATGTTCAAACTACTGCACAATTGTGCTCATTTCACATGCTAGCAAGGTTATGCTTAAAGTCTTTCAAGCTAGGCTTCAGCAATAAGTGAACTGAGAACTTCCAAGATGTACAGCTGGGTTTAGAAAAGGCAGAGATCAAATTGCCAACATTTGTTGGCTCATAGAGTAAGCAAGAGAATTCCAGAAAAACATCTGCTTCATTGACTAGACTAAAGCCTTTGACTATGTGGACTGCAAGGAGATCCAACCAGTCCATTTGGAAGGAGATCAGCCCTGGGATTTCTTTGGAAGGAATGATGCTAAAGCTGAAACTCCAGTACTTTGGCCACCTCGTGTGAAGAGTTGACTCATCGGAAAAGACTCTGATGCTGGGAGAGATTGGGGACAAGAGGAGAAGGGGACGACAGAGGATGAGATGGCTGGATGGCATCACTGACTCGATGGACATGAGTCTGGGTGAACTCCAGGAGTTGGTGATGGACAGGGAGGCCTGGCGTGCTGCGATTCATGGGGTCGCAAAGAGTCAGACACGACTGAGCGACCGATCTGATCTGATGTGGATCACAAGGAACTGTGGAAAATTTTTAAAGAGTTGAGAATACCAGACCACTTTTCCTGCCTCCTGAGAAACCTGTATGCAGGTCAAGAAGCAACAGTTGGAACTGGATATAAACAACTGACTTGTTCAAAATTGGGAAAGGAATTCGTCAAGGCTGTACATTGCCACCCTGTTTATTTAAATTATATGTAGGGTACATCGTGGGCAATGCTAGGCTGAATGAATCACAAGCTGGAATCAAGATTGCCATGAGAGATATCAACAACCTCAGATATGCAGATGATACCACTCTATTGGAAGAAAGAGAAGAGGGAAATAAAGAGCTTCTTGTTGAGGGTGAAAGAGGAGAGTGAAAAAGTTGGCTTAAAGCTCAACATTCTAAAAATTAAGATCATGGCATCTGGCCCCATCACTTCATGGCAAATAAAAAGGGAGAAAGTGGATACAGACACATTTTCTTTTCTTGGGCTCCAAAATCACTGCTGGTGGTGATGGTAGCCATGAGATTAAAAGAGGCTTGCTCCCTGGAAGGAAAGCTATGACACACCTAGACAGAGTATTAAAAAGCAGAGACATCACTTTGCTGACAAAGGTCCATCTAGTCAAAGTTATGTTTATTTCAGTAGTCATGTACGGATGTGAGAGTTGGATTATACAGAAGCTGAGTGCCAAAGAGTTGATGCTTTTGAATTGTGGTTCTTGGATGCCACAAATGAATTGCGAGTCCCTTGGGCAGCAAGGAGATCCAATTAGTCCATCCTAAAGGAAATCGACTCTGAATATTCATTGGAAGGACTGATGCTGAAGCTGAAGCTCCAGTACTTCTGCCACCTGATGAGAAGAGCTGACTCATTTGAGAATACCCTGATGCTGAGAAAGCCTGAAGGCAAAAGGAGAAGTGGGCCACAGAGGATGAGATATTTAGATAGCATCAGCAATTCAGTGGACATGAATTTGAGCAAACTCTGGGAGATAGTGAAGGACAGAAGAACCTGGCATGCTGCAGTCCATGGGATTGCAAAGAGTCAGACACAACCTAGCAACTGAACAAATATTGCTGCACTGAACATTGTGTTTTCAAGTTAGTGTTTCCTTCAGATAAATGCCCCAAAGTGAAATTGCTAAATCATATGGCAATTCTATTTTTAATTTTTGATGCACCTCAATACTGTTTCCATAGGGGCTGCATCAACTTACATTCCCTCTAACTGTGCAAAAGCTTTCCTGTCTCTTCACATTCTCCTCAACTCCTGTTATTTCTTCTTTTTGATAAAAGCCTTTCTAGAAGATATGAGGTCATATCTCATTGTGGTTTTGATTTGTATGTTCTGATGATTAGTAGTGTTGAGCACATTTTCATGTACCTATTGGCAAGTTGTATGTGTTCTTTAAAAAAAGTATTTATCAGTTTCTCTGCCCATTGTTTGAAAGTCATATTGTTTGATTTTTGCTACTGATTTGTGTGAGTTCCTTGTGTATTTTGGATAATAATCTTTATGAGAAATATAATATGTAAATATTTTCTCCAGTTCCATAGGTTGCTTTTTCATTTTGTTGATGGTTTCCTTAATTGGGCAGAAGCTTTGTAGCCTTATGTGGTCCCAATTGCTTGTTTTTACTCTTGTTCACTTTGATTTGGTGTCAAATCCAAAAAAATCCTCATGAAGACCAGTGTCAATGATTTTATTTTCTGTTTTATCCTGTAGAAATTTTATGGCTTCAGGACTTGTGATCAAGTCTTTAATCTATTTTGAGTTAATTTTTGTGTGTAGTGTAACACAACGGTTCAGCTTCATTCTTTTGCATGTGGCTCTCCGGTTTTCCCAATGCCATTTACTGAAAAAACTGTCCTTTCCTCATTGTATATTCTTGGTTTCTTTGTCAAAAATTAATTGACCATACAAATGTGGGTTTATTTCTGGGCTCTCTATTCTGTTCCATTGATCTCTGTGTCCATTTTTATACTAACAACATACTGTTTTGATCAATATAGCTTTGTAACATAGTTTGAAAACAAGAAGTATGACATTTCCAGCTTTATTACTCTTTCTCAAGATTGCTTTGGTATTCAGTGTCTTTTGTGGTTCCATGCAAATTTTAGGATTGTTTGTCTGTATCTGTGAAAATTTCCATTGACATTTTGGTAAGGATTGCAGTGAATCTGTAGATTGCTTTGGGTAGTATGGGCATGTTAATAATATTAGATCTTCCAATCCATGAGCACAGAATATCTTTCCATTTATTTGAGTCATCTTCAGTATCTTTCATCAATGTGTTTATAGTTTTCAGTGTACAGGTCTTTCACCTCCTTGGTTAAGTTTATTCCTAGATATTTTATTCATTTTCATGCAAATGTACATCAAATTGTTTTCTCAGTTTCTCCTCCTGGCAGTTTATTGTTAGTGCATAGAAATGCAACTGATTTTTGTATATAGATTTTTCATTCTACAACTTTACTGAGTGTATTAGTTCTCTTTATTTTTGGTGAAGTCTTTAGGGTTTTCTATATATAATATCATGTAAGGGAGTCTCCTTCTTCATGACTCTGATGGTAAAGAATCCATCTGCAATACAAGAGACCTGGATTTGATCCCTGGGTTGGGAAGATCCCCTGGAGGAGGGAACAGCAACCCACTCCAGTATTCTTGCCTGGAAAATCCTATGGACAGTGTAGCCTGGTGGGCTGCATTCCATAGGTCACAAACAGTCAGACAGGACTGAGAGACTAACACACACACACACACACATAACCAACACTGCATTGCAGATCAATTATCGTCCAATTAAAAATAAATTTAGAAAAGAGAGTTTCCTTTTACAACAGTAGTCTTCACTTGCCCACTTGTCACACTGAATAGTAGGTAAGAGTAGCTTATAATCTATCTAATAATTTTCCATTAAAATTACATACGTGAGATTTTGAGTATAAATTAGCTCTGTTCTTCTGGACTGATTATTTTTAATATGAGCTATTATCATAGACTATTACCATTCACTTATATTTGGTTTACTATTTCACTGATTAGTGTGAATTTAGTTTCATTTTACTGAATTTACTTCATCTATTCATTCATTCAATAACTATTTATCAAGCCCTTATCTAGGTATTTAGAAAAGGTTTTCCATACATATTTGTTGAGTGAGTGCATACAATGTGCAGGCACTGTCCTAATAGCAGAAACATGGCACATATAAGATATACAAGGTCCTTCTTCTAATGGAACTTTCATTAAGAGTTTGGCCACCTCATGTGAAGAGTTGACTCATTGGAAAAGACTCTGATGCTGGGAGGGATTGGGGGCAGGAGGAGAAGGGGATGACAGAAGATGAGATGGCTGGATGGCATCACTGACTCGATGGACGTGAGTCTGAGTGAACTCTGGGAGTTG
>NW_011378615.1:0-909 GCF_000754665.1 Bison bison bison
CACGGGTGTACAAGCATCTCTTCAAGACCACGCTTTCAATTCTTCTGAGCATATTCCAAATGTAGACTTGGTGGACCATACAGAAATTAGTTTTTAATTTTTTGAGGAACCACCATGCTCTTTCATGGTGACTACACTGTTTTACATTCCTATAAATAGTGCAAAAGGGGAGTTGTCTGGTGGTCCAGTGGTTAGGAATCTGTCTGCCAGCGCAGGGGACATGAGTTCAACCCCTGGTCTGGGGAGATTTCAGATTCTGTGGGGCAGTGAAGCCTGTGGCCACAGTTACTGGGCCTGTGTGCTCTAGAGCCCGTCCTCTGCACCTGCTGAGGCCACACACTGCATCCAGAGAGTTTCCTCCACTTGTGGCCACTGGAGAAAGCCCGCATCCAGCAGCAAAGACCCAGTGCCACCATGAAGAAATACATTTGAACATAGTGCCCAGAGACTGCCGTTTTTAGCATCCCTGCCAACAGGTGTTCCTTTTCTTTATTTCTGTTTTCTTTTTATTAGCAGCTACTTCAATGGTTATGAGCTGGATGTGTCACTGTGGTTTTGATTTGCATTTCCCTGTTGACTAGAGAAGTGGTACATCTTTTCGTGTGCCTATTGGCCATTCGTATATCTTCTCTGGAGAAACTTCTTTCGAATCCTTTACTCATTTTTTATTATGTTCTTTTTGTTTCTGTTGTTAAATCTTAGAAATTGCCCTTATATTCTGTATTTTAACTCATTGTCAGATACATGGTTTGCAAATGTTTCCTTCCATTCCTTGGGTTGTCTTTTCACTACTGATTGTGTCCTTGATGCACAAACGTGCATCCACGTTTGTGGATTGTAATTACAATATTATATTTTACAATATTAATTGTACAATATTAATAATTACAATATTAATTATAATCCAAT
>NW_011378616.1:0-696 GCF_000754665.1 Bison bison bison
CCATGATTATTGCCTGCTGAGCTGCGCGATTCCTGACTGCTAGCTTCTTGATTATTGGCTGCTGAGCTGCCTGATTCCTGCCTGCTCTGCTTCTTGATTACTGCCTGCTGAGCTGCGTGATTCCTGCTTGCTCAGCTCCAGGATTATTGCCTGCTGAGCTGCGTGATTCGTGCCTGCCCAGCTCCTTGATTACTGTCTGCTGAGCTGCGTGATTCCTGCCTGCTCAGCTCCAGGAGTATTGTCTGCTGGGCTGCAAGATTCGTGTCTGCTCAGTCACGGGTGTCAAGCCTGCTGAGTCACGTGTTTAGAGTCTGCTTAGCCACTTAATGGCAGTCTGCTCAGCTCCTTTGATTTTTTGCCAGCTGAACTGCGAGATTCGTGCCTGCTCAGCTCCTTGATCTTTGCCTGCTGAGCTGTGTGATTCCTGCCTGCTCAGCTCCATGAGTATTGCCTGCTGAGCTGCATGATTGGTGTCTGCTGAGCTGCACCATTTGTGTCTGCTGAGCTGCACCATTGGTGTCTGCTGAGCTGCCCAAATTGTGTCTGCTCAGTCCCGGGTGTAGAGCCTGCTGCGTCACGTGTTTAGAGTCTGCTTAACCACTTCATTACAGTTTGCTCAGCTCCTTGACGATTTCCTGCTCCTCTCCGTGAATAGTGCCCTCTTAGCCAAGTGATTAGTGCCTGCTCAGCTCTTTG
>NW_011378617.1:0-516 GCF_000754665.1 Bison bison bison
CAACCTCCCTCCAAATATTTCAGCATGACTAGTATTAGAACTTGTGAAATTTATGAGTGAGTAGCTCTGTTTTTTTTTATTTCTATGAGTTCACATACCAGTGGGTGTACATTACATATATGTTTGTCATATGTGTGCCTCTGGGCTTATAGCTCAGTGTTTATCTGTATAGGTTTGTTGTTATATACCATCGAGGACAGAAACTATGTCTTATTCACCTTGACTTCTCCACTGCAGAGTGCTGTATGTGGCATATTACAAGTGCTCAAGCTTGCTGGAAGGAATGAATATGCTTGTGACAATGAATATCCTTTGGATGTATGGCTACCATGTGAGTGTATTTACATATTAGTGGAGAGGTGTTTTCCTGAGCTTCAGTCACTTGTGTATCTATCTGAATGGGTGAGGAAGGGACAACTCGAGTGAGGAGGTTTGGCAGAGGAGGGCAAGCTGGAGCCAGGAAGCAAGAGACAGCAGGTAACAGGCGTGACTGTCTCTCTGGCGCCCACCCCGCGC
>NW_011378618.1:0-839 GCF_000754665.1 Bison bison bison
AGGCCTGACTCTCCTGTCCCCAGTCTGCAGGGACCCTGCGATCGGAGTCTGAAATCAGAGGAACCCTGAGGTTCCTGCCTCAACTGGAGATGAGGCCCTCTTCCAATGCACCAAACCCCGTGGAGTCCCGAGAGGCCCCCCCCCACCTCCAGTTTCCCTGACTTCTCAGAGCCACCATGAGAAGCCCCCTGAGGTCACCTGCACAAGTCGAGGGAAGCCAGGGTTTCCTGCCTCAACCCGAGAAAGACCTCGAGAGACCTTCTTCAACACGTCTCGAGGCCAGGTTCCCCTACCATGACTCGAGAGCAATGACGCGCTCCCCCTCACCACTCGCACGGAGACCCGAC
Organism: Bison bison bison; assembly: GCF_000754665.1. Classification (NCBI taxonomy): domain Eukaryota; kingdom Metazoa; phylum Chordata; class Mammalia; order Artiodactyla; family Bovidae; genus Bison; species Bison bison. Next base: position 348 of record NW_011378618.1, read on the forward strand.
CTCCCTGGCGCCCCACGACAGGCTCACTGACCTCGCTGTCGTACCTCGTGAGAAACCGCACCGTGGGGCCGCCGCTCGAGAACCACCCCGAGACTCCCCCGTCATCGCGGAGATGAGGGCCTTCGTCTCCTGCATGGCCTAGAGGCCAACCTCGCGACTTCTCTCCAAACGCCTCAGGAGGCTTGACTCCCTTTAGTCCACCCAGTGAGCTCCAAGAGATACCCGTCGCGACTCGAGAGCAGAGCGGGGTTCTTTCCTTCCACTCGAGATGAATGCCTGTCTCCCCGGGTGCGTCTGGAATGCAACCCCGAGATCCCGGTCGCCCCTGGAGAGGAACATTGGCTTCTGGACACAAGCCAAGATGAGGTCTGTTGGCCCTGCAGTCACTCGAGAGCAATCCCCAGCTTTCCTTCGCAACTCGAATGGAAGTTTGGACTTCCCTGGGCCAACACAAGAGGCATCCCGCATTCCCCGTCGTAACTCGAGAATCAG
>NW_011378619.1:0-1026 GCF_000754665.1 Bison bison bison
GGTGCAGGGAAGGAGATGTTGGCTCGGGGGCGTTGGACGGCGCCGTGCACCAGGGGAGGCCCCAGGCTAGGTGCGTGCCGGGGCCGCGAGGCAAGCTCAGGAGGGTCTGTCGGGGGACTGACGCCGAGCGGGACCTAGCCTCGTCCCGTGCAGGGACCGAGGTGTTGGCTCCGGAGTGTTTGTTAGGGTCCGCAAGAAGCGCCGGGCACCGCCCAGTTGAGGGTAGCGACCCATGCCGGCTCAGGAGTGTTTGCCGGGGGGCGTCCAAGGGCAGGACCTAGCCTGATTGAGGGCGGGAACCCGATGTGGGCTCAGGAATGCTTCTCGGGGCTGGATCGTGGGAAGGACCCAGCCTGCTTCGGGGCAGGGACTGAGACGCGCGCTCAGGATTATGTTCCTGGACTCGACTATGCAAAGTCCCCAGGAACGCCTGCGTGACTGCAGGGACCGAGAGGTGGGGTCGGGAGACTGTGCTAGGGGCCCGCACAAGGGCAGGACCTCGACTGGTGACGTTCAGTGACCGAGACGGGGCTCAGGAGTTTACACGGGCGCCTCAGAAAGGGCGGGACCCAGCCTGCTTTTATGCAGCGCTTGAGGTGAGGGCGCAGCAGTGTTTCCCGGGGGTTTGAACAAGGGGAGGACTCACCGTCGTTCGGGGACAGGGAGCCAATTTCGACTCAGGATTGTTTGTTGGGGGCCTTGGCCAGAGGCAGAAACCACCGAGGTTGAGTGGAGGGACCAAGGTGGACGCGCAGGTGCGTTTTGTGTTGGAGGGGGGGAGGGTTGCCCAAGGGCAGCATCCATCCGAGTCCAGGGCGGGCACGCAGCTGTGGGCTCAGGAGTGTGTGTCGCGGGAATCCAAGAAGGGCAGGCTCTAGACTGCTTCTTCAGTGCGCCGACCCAGATGTGTTTCTCGGGGTCTTGAAGCAGGCCAAGCCCCCGAGGCGGGTTCAGTGCCGGGAGTGACCTGCGGGATCAGGGCTTTGTCCTGGCGAGGGACCAAGGGCAGGACACCGCGAAGTGGGC
>NW_011378620.1:0-1027 GCF_000754665.1 Bison bison bison
AATATGAATTAACCATAGGTGTACCTTTGTCCCCTTGCTCTTGAATCTTCCTCCCACGTCCCACCCATTCCCACCTCTCTAGGTTATTACAGAGCCCCAGTTTGAGTTCCCTGAGTCATACAGCAAATTCCCACTGGTTGTCTATTTACAAGTGTTGGTGTACATGCATCCATGCTGCTCTCTCCATTCATCTCACCCTCTCCCTCTTGTTCCCCACCGTTGTCTGTAAGTCTGTTCTCTATGTCTGCATCTCCATTGCAGCTATGTGAACAGACTCGTCAGACCCATCCTTCTCGATTCCATGTTTTTCTCCTTTTGACTGACTTTCTGGTTTAATACGCTCTAGGTTCATCCCCTTCATTAGAAGCGACTCAAATGGGTTCCTTTTATGGCTGCATTCCATACAGGCTCTCATTGTTCCCTAGCCATGTTTTGAGGAGAGTCATGGAGCTATTCTGCTCCATTTCAGTTTGGGCTTCCAGTCTGAGTGCTCACAGCAGAGCTGTTTCTGGGTGAGCCCTCTGAGGTCTGTGAGCGCGGGGCTGCCTGCTCTTCTCTGGCGGCCTGCAGGGGGCGCCAAAACCCACTCTGACCCGCGGGCGCAGGACGCTTTGCCTTCAGACTGGGCTCGGTGACCAACTGGCGGGAGCTGTGTCTCCTCAGGACCGCCAGGACTCGGGCTTCTGGATAACGGGGCTGCATCCAGGCTGAGAGGAGCAGGGTTGCCTCAGTGCCCACCAGCAGGGAGCGCTGCAAGAGGGGAAAATGAGGACGAAGTAGACGTTTCCTGTGTCCAGCTGAGGGCTGACTGGAGTTCCATCTCAAAGGACTCGGGGGAAAGAGCTCCATGTGCAAAACGGTGGGTTTTAGTAGATTTCTGTTAGATGATCTAGAGGATGACCAGTGATGTTCTTAGTGTAGGTGGCCAGTTTTCCGTCACTGTTTCTTCAGAAGACTAGTCCTTTCCTCGTCGCTCGTTCCTGGTTTGATTTTCATGAACTGACCACGTACATATGGGTTCATTTCT
>NW_011378621.1:0-516 GCF_000754665.1 Bison bison bison
ATATGTTCACAGCCCAGAGGCTTTGGAGACTCAGAGATGCTCCAGACATGGCCACTGCAAGCAAACAATACACAGAAAATTCATGAGACTGGCAAGCATTTGACGGTAGGAATTTTGTCTTATTCTATTCATCCTGAATTTGGCATTGCAAAAAAAATTTGGAGTGACTGTATACTGGGTAGTGCAGAAGGGCACAAGGAAGGCTAATTTTTTGATATTCAAGTAATTTTCTGTAAAGTCTTTGAAGTCACCATTCTGTCATCAGCCTTGTAAATTTATCTTCATTTGTTCAGTAGAGTAACTCTTCCATATGAGTGCCTTTCTAAGTGTCTGAACTGTGTTTTAACATCATGAAATCCTGCATCATTTGCAAGAAGTGCAATTCTGTTCTGAAATAGATTTGCTCTTGTATTTCATAATGAAAACAGTTGTTTACATGTACTAACCAGTGAATGCTACCTCACTTGCCTCAATGCATTAGGAGATCTTTGTGTTACGTAGGGAGGGATGTGAAAT
>NW_011378622.1:0-1315 GCF_000754665.1 Bison bison bison
AACGTGAACGAGAACGTGAACGTGAAGTCACGCAGTCGTGTCCGACTCTTTGCTACCCCATGGACTGTAGCCTACCGGGCTCCTCTGTCCATGGGATTTTCCAGGCAATTTTAGACATAGTATTAACATATTGAGCAGTATGCACTTTTTGAGTCAATGATATTGCCGCCACAGTGACAGAGGTAATTGCCGTTATTAAAGCTGATATTCTCAAGAAAAGCAAGCTCACAAACAGCCATGATCACATCAAATCTTGTAATTGTTGCAGCACAGCAAGACCACAGTTATCATACCAATAAGTGAGTGCAGTCACAGGCACCATAAGATAGGGTGGACTTCGCAACACTGCAAAGGAACAAACGTTATATTGAGGGTTCGCACAAGATGAGAGCATACATTGTTCACAATATACTATGTTAGGCCCACCTGAATAATTTATTTGTATATTAAGTCCTTTGGAGTCATTAGTGAAGAGAAAAACATAGGGAGAGGGTAGGCAAGCTAAAATAAAATAAGTAGACTCATTTTTTGGTCGGGATAGGGTTACGTCAATTTGCCAGACAGCATTAGGCCAAAGGCCTCAGAGATTTACTCCTAACGGTGGAGATGGATTAAATATTGGGAAATTTGGACATAACTTTACAAATTGTCTAGCTGTTTCTTTTAGGGATATGAAATTCATACCTTAAACCAGTTGCATTTTGATGGTGACTTTTGTGAGAATTTTTGGCTTTGTCCATCTTTTTCTGTAAGTTTAAAGCAATTAATTTAGTCAGTGCATCTGCCAAAGCATTTCCTTCATGTAAAGGGCCAGACAAGCCAGAATGGGCTCTAATATGTCCCACAAAGTATTTCTTATCTCTGTGTTTAATCTCTTTCTGTAAACCAGATAACAAGGAGAATATAGTAGTTTTATTTTGGGGGATATTAGCGGTCTGTATATGAGGAATCAACCCTACAGTATATCGGGAGCCAGTCAAAAAATTGAAGGTGTGGTCTCTTAAATGTTGAAGAGCCCAAATAACTGTTCATAACTCAGCTCTCTGGGCAGATGTCATTTCAGTTACCTGAACATGGGATATTTTATCAATAATTGTGACTGCTTTAACATTAGAGGAATCATCTGTGAAAACTAAAATTGTCCCTTCTAAAGGTGGAAGTCCAGCAATGCAAGAGACGTCTGCTCCAGTATCTAACAGCCCTATTTCATTTCCTTGAATTAAAAGGTCTTTTGAAAGCCAAGAAGCTGTAATTTCCTGAACCCATAAAGCTAGATCACTAGATACAAAATACTCTGTGGCCCCTAGCTTGAGAA
>NW_011378623.1:0-528 GCF_000754665.1 Bison bison bison
AAATTCCTGTTTAAACCATTTGCCTATATAATGCAGCTAGCATCCCATTAGTGACTTGTGACATGAATTTAGTAGGCTGGATTCTGCTTATGAAAAACAGAAATTTCCATTAAATCTAAGATGACATCAGCTGTAAAATACAGCATTATTCCTTTTCTTTTTTTTTTTGCCACACCCAGTGACATGTGGGATCATAGGTCTCTGACAGGGATTGAAGCCATGACCCTGGCCTGGAAGTGAGGAGTCTTAAATACTGGATCACCAGGGAAGTCCTACAGAATTATTTTTCATACCACTATAAAATATACATGTATATACATATGTATGTGTGTGTGTTCAGTTGCTTCAGTAACGTTTGACTCCTTGCAACACTATGGACTTGGAGAAGGCAATGGCACCCCACTCCAGTACTCTTGCCTGGAAAATCTCATGGATGGAGGACCCTGGTGGGCTGCAGTCCAGTGGGGTCGCTGGGGAGTCGGGCACGACTGAGCGACTTCACTTTCACTTTTCACTTTCATGCATTGG
>NW_011378624.1:0-753 GCF_000754665.1 Bison bison bison
AAAGGGAAACAACCCCCGATGAGCGAAGTGGGCAGGAGGCCCGAACAGACCCCTTCCTTCCAAAGAAAGGTGGAACAGGCAGACACCCAGAAGCACAAGGTAGAACACACATCCACGGCAGGGCTGGGCTGGGCTGGGCTGAGCTGGGGCTCCTGGGGGTGGGGGCGGGCTCACGGAAGCACCCCACCCCGGGGCGTTTCCCTGGACAATGATCCTTCTCATTCGGAGGGGAAAGGCCCAGGAGCCGGGAATCGCAATCACGACGGCAAGTTCGAACCATCAGAGGACAGTGGCTCCTGATGGATCGAACGCGTTTTTTCTGCAGCTGAGAAAACTGTGGGCGGACTCAGAGAGATCAGATCTCATCCCCTGGCGCCTCACAGACAGAGAAACCACATCCCTAGGGAAAAGAGTCCTGCGATGTACACTCCCCAAAGATTCCCCCATTCGACCCAACCCAGCAACTCCACAGGGTGCCCACGGAGGGAAGGGACAAAGAAGATACGGATGTGTGCATGTGTGGGATCGACCCCTATACCTAGGTCGACTTCCGACACACATCATGATAGAACTCTGTCTGTGTGCCTATGCCTGGATCTATTCACGTGCACGCGTGCTCACGCGCATGCAGACACACACACACACACACACAGAGAATGGGACTCAACCACCAGAAGGGAATGAAATCTCACAGTCTGCAGGAACCTGGAGAGTACCTTTAGGAGGGTATTATGCTACATAGAAATACCTCAG
>NW_011378625.1:0-628 GCF_000754665.1 Bison bison bison
ACAGTGCAAGCTGGTCAGTTTACCACTCCCTCTCCAGTGTTTCTTGTTTGAAAGTTTGGGTGATGGTCATTGTGACCAGTGTGAGATGACATCTCATTCTGGTATTGACTTTCATCTCTCTGATAATGAGAGATGTTGACCATCTGTCCTGTGTTCATTCAGATCAGATCAGATCAGTCGCTCAGTCGAGTCTGACTCTCTGTGACGCCATGAATCACAGCACGCCAGGCCTCCCCTGTCCATCACCAACTCCCGGAGTTCACTGAGACTCACGTCCATCGAGTCAGTGATGCCATCCAGCCATCTCATCCTCTGTCATCACCTTCTCCTCCTGCCCCCAATCCCTACCAGCATCGGAGTCTTTTCCAATGAGTCAACTCTTCGCATGAGGTGGCCAAAGTACTGGAGTTTCAGCTTTAGCATCATTCCTTCCAAAGAAATCCCAGGGCTGATCTTCTTCAGAATGGACTGGTTGGATCTCCTTGCAGTCCATGGGACTCTCAAGAGTCTTCTCCAACACCACAGTTCAAAGCATCAATTCTTCGGCACTCAGCCTTGTTCACAGTCCAAATCTCACATCCATACATGACCACAGGAAAAACCATAGCCTTGACTAGACGAACCTTTG
>NW_011378625.1:4537-5224 GCF_000754665.1 Bison bison bison
CGACTACTGCCCAGAATCGAACAGGATTGCTGAGGTGCGGTTGCTTTGGGCTTGCATACAGGTGACGATTGATGTTGGAGTTCTTGGATGCTCACGGGTGGGTTGCGGGCCTGGTCAGCCCCGGACTGATCTTGCTTGTGCCTCCAGCAGATCATTGACAAAGACGTGTGGACGATCCTGTGAAGTATTACCCTAGGAAGGAAGTTTTTGCCATGAGGAGTAACTGGCAGAAACACATGTGGTGAAGGGGTCTGGAGGTGGGCCCTGTAGTGACAGCCATGTAGTGGCCGGGACACTGTCCTCTCCCAAATGGGGATGACTCAGGCACATGCAAGCTGTCTGTGGATCCAGATTCTGGGTCATGCATGTGGCAGATGACCTGCTGAGACTGGGGGCTTGGGGACTCGGTGTGTCCGTGAGTGAATCAAGTCTCCTTCAATTTAACTGTGGATGCAGTGCAAGAGGCCTAGGTGATACTACTAGAGGCAGGGGGAATTGAGTATATTTGTCAGAATCATCCTTCCGTGGGTGCTGCCATCCCCCAGCCTCCTGTTGCTCACCGAGTTTAAGATTGCCTGGGCCTACACTCCTGCACTTTACCCTGGGAAGGCCTGTCATTGCAAGGGCATCCTCTCCAGGGTCCCAGTCGCACCTCTGTGCTGACTTTGGGATCTTCTGTGATTTTGC
>NW_011378626.1:0-525 GCF_000754665.1 Bison bison bison
GTCCACAGGGTCACAAAGAGTTGGACTAGACTGAGTGACTGAACTAACTGAGCTGCATTAAAAGATTTTAGTGTTGGGGATTTACCTGGTGGTCCGGTGGTTAAGACTCTGAGCTTCCAATGGAAAGGGCATGCATTCGATCCCTGGTCAGGGAACTAAGATCACACATGCTGTGTGACATTGCCAAAAACACACCAAAAAAAAACACCCACATAAACAACAACAACAACAACTGTAAAGATTAACAGGGATGTATTTGGGTGGACTTAGAACAGGAAAAAATTGAAGAAGTGAGGAGGCAAAAGAGAAGTTTATGGTGCTCACTTAGGCATAAGAGGTAAGGGCCAGAAAGAGTGAAACTTGGAGGGAAGAAAAAGGAGTCCAGATGAAAGATAGCCTTCAAAAGACAAGTCAGCAGGGCTTGGACACATTAAATGACAGGTGAGCAAATGGAAGACAGAATGACACCAGTATTTTCATTTAAGTTGGTGTGGCCTGTACAATGACATTGAGAAATGGGAAAGT
>NW_011378627.1:0-803 GCF_000754665.1 Bison bison bison
ATTGCTTTGTGCTCTCACCTCTGATTTCACTGGGGCTGTCCCCCACCACCATCTCGCTCTCCCTGTCAAAGAGTTAACTTACAGCTCCAATTCATAAAATCCTTGTCATTCTTCCCTGCAACTTCCAGCCGAGTCTCCATCTGGAGCACGGAACCCACCACGCTTCCTAATTATGCCTGGCCTGCTAAGACCCACTCGAGAAGGTGTCTAGGGTGAGGCACCTTCCGCTCTTCGAGAGGGCGCCTGCGGCCTACGTAAGTGGTGCGAACTTCTTGTCTTGAAATTTTATTGGTCTCCCGAGTAAACCAAGCTCCTCAGTCTCTTTTCTCCACCGAATTATCCTACTGAGCTATCCTCATACTATTATTCTTCATATCTCTGATGAGCATATAAATAGTCGCCTAGTCATCTCTCCTTCGAATACCCTGGATCAGCTGGGGCTGGTCCCCGGCAGGTGGCGCCCGAACAGGGACCTCAGGAGGCAATACTCAAAGAGCTGAGCACACACGAACCACGCAATCTGCAGGTTATAAGCATGGAGCTGAGCAGTGAAGAATCATGCTGCTCAACTGGCAATAATCAAGCAGGTGACCAGGCAGGAATCACGCAGCTCAGCGGGCAATTGCCAAGCAGATGAGCCCACAGGAATCACGCAGTTCAGCAGGCCCTGATCACGTGACTCTGCAGGCACTGATCACGTGGCTGATCGTGCACTGATATCATGACTGAGCATGCACTGACCATGTGCCCGGAGCCGGTGAGGCATTCCACTCTGGACAAAGGTCATGAGGAAGGAGGCTCGG
>NW_011378628.1:0-1051 GCF_000754665.1 Bison bison bison
CTTTCCTTCGCAACTCCAATGGAAGATTGGACTTCCCTGGGCCAACACAAGAGGCATCCCGAATTCCCCGTCGTAACTCGAGAATCCCGCCGCAACTCGAGAAAAACCACGTGGTTTCCCCGTCATCGCAAGACGAAGCCCTTTCCCGCTACAGCGTCTCAGGAAAAGTCCCACGTTAGGAATTGGAGGTCGAAACGGTACTTGGAACCCTTGATGCGACCCACAAAGTGCCCCGACATCCCGGTCTCCCTCGAGAGGAACACCGAAGTTTTCCAGCACCACTTCCTCTGAGCCTCTTCTACCCTCCTGATCTGGACAGGAGGGTCGACTCCTCTGCTTTGTCTGGAAGGGGTTCCCGACCTTCCGGTCGCACCTCAGGATGAGGCCGATCTCACGACGACATTCCAGATGTGGCCTCATGGTTGGTTCCACATTCCGAAGGACCCCGATTTCCCGGTCCCCTGTTGATAATAACCCGATGCCCGGACACCTCTTCGAACTCCACCCTGTGAATGAAGTCAACACGAAGGGGTAGTGACTCGCCCATGCATCGTCGGGGAAAAACCCCCAGGTTCCAAATACCGCTCGACAATGGCCTGTCTCCCCGGGAACACCTCGAGGGGCAAGCGGAGTTCCATGCCTCAATCCAAGACGAGGCCTGACTCTCCTGTCCCAATTCTGCAGGGATCCTGGGATCGGAGTCTGAAATCCGAGGAACCCTGAGGTTCCTGCCTCAACTGGAGATGAGGCCCTCTTCCAATGCACCAAACCCAGTGGAGTGCCGAGAGGCCCCTCCCACCTCCACTTTCCCTGACTTCTCAGAGCCACCATGAGAAGCCCCCTGAGGTCACCTGCACAAGTCAAGGGAAGCCAGGGTTTCTGCCTAAACCCGAGAAAGACCTCGAGAGTCCTTCTTCAACACGTCTCGAGGCCAGATTTCCCTACCGTGACTCGAAGCAATGACGCGCTCCCCCTCGCCACTCGCATGGAGACCCGACTTCCCTGGCGCCCCCACGAGACGGCTCACTGACCTCGCCGTCGTACCTAGGGA
>NW_011378629.1:0-679 GCF_000754665.1 Bison bison bison
TGCACTGATGAGGTGGCTGACCAGGCACTGATCACCTGGCTATCATTGCACTGACCACGTGACTGCACAGGCACTGATGACGTGGCTCATCGGGCACTGATCCCGTTGTTTATCAGGCAGTGATCAGTGACTGACAGGTGCTGATCGATGGGACTGTGCACGCATTGATCACCTGGCTGATCAGGAACTGACCACCTGACTGCCCATGCAGTGATCACGTGGCTGGTCGTTCACTGATCACGTGTTTATCTTACGGTGATCACGTGACTGAGAGGCGCTGATCACGTTACTGTGTCGTCAGTGATCTCGTGGCTGATCATGCACTGATATCGTGACTGAGCATGCACTGATCATGTGCCGGGAGCCGGTGAGGAATTCCACTCGGGACAAAGGTCATGAGGAAGGAGGCTCGGCATACGCAAATGCGGGATCGAGCCTCAGGAGTCCACCCGGATATTCTCGAGCATCTCCCCCCAAAAAACCAGAATCTGCCTACTTTCTTGCTTTGTGCTCTCACCTCTGATTTCATTGGGGGCTGTCCCCCACCACCATCTCACTCTCTCTGTCAAAGAGTTACCTTACAGCTCCAATTCATAAAGTTCCTTGTCATTCTTCCCTGTAACTTCCAGCTGAGTCTCCATCTGGAGCGCGGAACCCAAACACTTACTAATTATGCCTG
>NW_011378630.1:0-678 GCF_000754665.1 Bison bison bison
CCAAAATTCTAGGGAAGAAAACAGTAATCTCACAGGAATTCTTGCAGTAAACAAGGAACACTCTCCAACCTGTTTTATAAGACTAGCATAACCTTGATACTAAATCCAACCAGGAAGAAGTACAAGAAAGTAAAATTACAGACTCTGAGTATAGATGAAATAACCCTAAATAAAACACTAAGAAATAAAGTCCAACTGAAAGAGAATACATTGAGATCAGGTTGGGGTCGTTTTAGAATCACAAAAATTTTTTAAAGTTAAATCACATAAAAGAAAAATAATCACATAAAAGAAAAATTACCTGTTTCAAAATCTGCAGAAAATAAACAAGAAAATGTAATGTAATAATTTTAGTTCACAACTAAGAAAAAACTCTTAGTAAACTAACAGAGAAGAATTTACATATTTTGATTAAACTATCTACAAAAAAGCTAATATCATGTGTGATGGTGAAATACTGAAAGCTTTTCCTCTGATAATGTGAAAGAGACAAGGATACTTATTCTTACTACTTCTGTTCACCAATGTACTCAGGACTGGAGATCCTAGTCCATACAATAAGGCAAAGAAAAAGTAAAGGGTTATCACAGTTGCAAAGGGGAAAAAAGAACTGATTTGCAGACATAATTGTGTGTACATAAATAAATACAATTAGAATGATTTGAATATATGGATTTA
>NW_011378631.1:0-806 GCF_000754665.1 Bison bison bison
AACACTGTCTGGTGTGCTTTGCTGAGTAGTCACTGTTTGAAAAATACCTGGAGGGGACAAAGCTAAAGAATGTTCTCCTATAATTCCATCACTGAGTTTAGGCCTTTTGGGATGTATTGCTATTTGTTTCAGAAGTGGAAAGTCACTTTGATATATGAGCAATTTTATCCATAGCTCCTGCAGTAACTGCTGTTTCTACTGGATGCTGCAATGAACTTGTGAAGGTAAATAAGGAGAACATAACTCTGAAAAGTTTTAGGCACTATTTGTGGTGAAATATTTTTATAGTCCGCTTTAGACAAAGGCTTAATAATAGTAGGACTATCTGTTGATCTTGATTCAGAGACAGAAAGTGGCAAGACAGTCTTTGCTTCTGATGCAGGAGTCACATGACTAACAGGCTGTAATTTCTGAGCATTATCTTTCTTGAAGTGAACATACTTTTTTCTCCTTGAACAAGAACCTGGGGTAACTCTGTTCAGTATGTTTGAAACAAATGGTTTTGAATTTGAGGTCATCCCCACAAAGATCACATCAGCATCTTCATTTACATGTTCCACTCCAAACAAGATCAGTTCAGCATCTTCATCATCTACATGTTTGGTTTCTCCCTCGCTTTTCTGTGGTTCTGGCTCTTGTTCTTTTTCACGTAACATACATGGTCGTTCCATATTTTAAGTACTTTTTTCTTTTATTCTTGGAGGATATGGCCACAAGTCCCAGGGCTTCCTTTAAATAAACTGCCACCTAAGTATAAATATATTACATATTAGCTAAGTACGGAACAATATGCTATTTGTTTATCT